>NC_056719.1:462838-670338 GCF_018831695.1 Puntigrus tetrazona
AGATGGATGTGCGCACGTGGATCCCAAAGCCATCACCATAGCCATGGCACAGCAACACCAAAGAGCTCAGGTGAGACATCCATTGAAGATCCATTTTACTTTCAATAACTAGATGTGGAGACATCACAACTGTTTTCATTCCCTCTTTCAAGGTTCGTTTGGAGGCCTTGTGTCAGATTTCCTCCTTCCTGTCAGAGATGGAGGAAAAGAGCGTCAGCTCTCTGGCGCCTCCTCGTTTTCCAGGCCTCCTGCAGTCAGTGCAGCTGCAGTTCCTCTCTGGCTGCTTTGGTCTGGGAGCCCCGATCACTGGCAGTCTAGCGGCACCTAACAACAAGATGCACCACTACACCGTAAGACACACTGATAATGACATTTCCCAAATACAGATCACATATTATGCCAGTAAATTATGCTACTGCTGTCTTGACTTGATTTGGCCTGTACCTCTGTTGAAGTATGACGTTTGAAATGTTGGTCTGTGTCTAGGCTGGGACTCAGTCGGCTCCTATCAGTGTTCAGAGGGAGTTACAGTCTGCGGCTCACACACTGTACCAGCAACTGGTGCGTGTTCTCAGACAGAAAGTGGCTCTAGAGAGAGAACAGGCTGGTAGGTAACGCTTCTTACTCAAATT
The DNA here is from genome assembly GCF_018831695.1 of Puntigrus tetrazona. Classification (NCBI taxonomy): domain Eukaryota; kingdom Metazoa; phylum Chordata; class Actinopteri; order Cypriniformes; family Cyprinidae; genus Puntigrus; species Puntigrus tetrazona. Next base: position 463,471 of record NC_056719.1, read on the forward strand.
TAGTCATATTATTTTATATATATATATATATATATATATATATATATATATATATATATATATATATATATATATATATATATATATATATATATATATATATATATACACACACACACACACACACAGAACACCTATGATTTATTTTTAATCATGATAATTGTTTGACAGCACCAATTTTTTTTATTAATAATGAGCCACTAATATTAAACAGGGTAAATAATTTAAATTAACCATTTTATACATTACAGTGCATTTAAATTTTAATAAAATGATCAACTTTATACAATTCCTATGCACATGCACTTTTTTCTATAGTATTATAATTTCCTACTCATTTAAATAGACATCCATTTGTAACATGGCTTTGTGATTAAAACTTAGTTTGATTATTATATAGTTTGGCGTAGTCCAAGTACTCTAATAATATATACCAGTTTAATTAAGTAGCGATTTAACATTTCTCATTTCAGGCTCTTATCAGCACCTGCTGTTAGCTACAGTCTTCGCTCTGAACTTCCACTATCAGCCAGTGGATCTGGTGGTGATAATTAAATGTGGCGTCCTGGAGATCTTGTCCACTCTAACTGATAACACCTGTGTGCTGGTGAACCAGCGCTGGCTGGCCGCCTCCATGTCCGGTCACATGCAGCTCGGTGGAGCAGTGAAGCTCGCCGCTGCCAGACTCCTGCAGATATTTGCCATAGCGGCCAGGTGAGATTATAAACTTGATAATTAAACACGGAAAGAGAGAACGCCTCCTGCGATAACCTTACATTTGGAAAACTGATGCCATGTATAATCGCATTCAAAACATTATTCTTGCTGCATTGTAATACTGCTTTAATGTAGCAACTTTGAATAGTAAAGAAACTACTAATTAATTATTATTTCATATGGATGCTTTGGTGTCAACAGACACCCCCTCTGCCAATAAGAGCGACAGTACCTCGCTGCAGACTATCTGGGTTGTACAGCAGCAGTTAAATAAAACTGTGTGTGTGTTTCTTCAGTTCCTGTGAAGAGGCCTTGCCATTGGAAGTGTCCCAGGCTCTCATGGATGTAATGAGCGAGCAGCTGCAGGGATTGTTGCATGCAGTCCAGCAGCAGGAGGTGCTAGAGAGGGATTCCACAGAGCACATCCTGGAAGAAACTTCCAAACAAGAAAGTCAGTCATTTTAACATTTTATTTATATATTCTATATAACGGTAGTCATAATTATTAAATGTAACCTAAATATTTTAAAATTTATATATTCATTTATCCTTAATAATGAGTATTTAGTAAAACTAAAATAATAATAAATAATTATATAATTTATTATAAATATTGCATAAATAATGCAAATGAACTATTCCGTAATTTACATTTCATCTTAATAATAAATAAATATATATGTGCTGTAAATGATTAAATTAAATACATTTTTGATGGAAATAATGATCCAAAATGAAAGATTTTGTTTACGTAAATATATTTACATGTACAAGTATTTTCAAAATATATACTGTATGCGTGTGTATATATAAAACGCATACAGACATACACTGTTAATTTTAAATTGAAATAATATTTCACAATGTTACAGTTTTTATTGTTATATTATATTATATTATTTTAAATATTTTATTTGTTTTATTTAAGGTGCAGATGTAGTCCGTAGCAGCAGGGTTGTGGAGTCCCAGCTCGCCGACTTTCTAGTCTTCTTAAGACGCATTTTATCACTAAGGGTCGCCAAAAGAGTCTCTGCATTTGTCAAGTGGATCGATCCTCTGATGACCGTTATTTCGTACAAATGCAGCTCTGGAAAACCACGCTTTCACAACCTGCGGACGAAGCTGCTGGCCTTCCACATCCTGGAAGCTCTTCTCCCTGCCTGTTCAGACCCCGTTGTCATGAAACAAGTGAGAAAATACGTTTTTTTTTTTTTTTTTTTTTTAACTAAATGATTGGTGGTTGATCGATTCTGACTTAATGAGCGTTTACCATGTTATTTTTGTTTTCAGATTGTTGATCAGTTATTTAGCCTTTTGTCCACATACATGTGGGAGGAACCTCTGGCCCTGAGGAAAAACTTAGAAAAAGAGAGAAGTTTGGAGAGCTCAAATAGGGTATTTAAACTCATCTGTCCGTTGTGCAAATTTGATTCAATTGTATTTGTGTCCAGGCATTTTAGATTGTTGCGTATGTGCTTACATGTCTTCCAGGACAGTGGAAGTGAAGATGAATGTATTCCTATTGGTGATTTCTCTTTCGACCCACACAAACTGATCTGTTGTTCTCTGGAGAGCGGGAATGTACTCTCTCATGGTTCGGGGGGAAAAGGGTATGGTTTGGCCACCACTGCCATCACATCTGGATGCTTCATCTGGAAGGTACGAATGCAAAATACCGTCAGTGGTGTCTCTTGTCCGTTACAGACTCTGCGTTCTAGTGTTTTTTTTCTGTCCGTCTCTTAGTTTTATATCACTAAGGAGAACAGGGGAAATGAAGGGACGTGTATTGGAGTGTCCCGATGGCCTATCAGGGACTACAACCATCGCACCACCACAGACATGTGGCTGTACAGGGCCTACAGTGGTAGCCTGTATCATGGAGGAGAGCTGGGCCGAGCTCTGCCCTCCTTCACCCAGGGCGACACCATCACCTGCATCCTAGACATGGAGGCCAGAACTATCTCTTTCGCCAAAAACAACAGGGTCAGTGTGTTTAAATGCTTTTCCTGTTAAACCTACTGCTTTTACTTTTTTTTTATTTTAAGGCAAAATGATTACCGTTTTAGACTGAAACAAGTTTAATACAACAAAACCATAGTTTAAATCTGTGATTTGTGTATTTTAAATGTGCCTGTATCCCTATAACTGTATTTCAAGTTAATTTGAACTTCATATAAAAATACTGTAAGAATTTGTGTGATTTTTACAGTTTTGTGTGACATTATAGATCATGTGCTTTTATCTGTAATTAATTCACCTCTAATACAAAGGCGAAAACCATTGGTGCTTTTACACTGCCTTTGATATTGTTCACTTTTGGGGGTTTTCCAATGTTTTTTTTTTTTTATATATCTCTCGGTTGAGGTTCGAAGCGTACCGTTACCGAAACATAACGTGTACGCTCTGCTCAACTCTGGTTGGCCGGAGAGAATCCTCACAAAATTGCGAGACTTTTACTAATTTACATAATTACTAAAACTACTAATTTAAATAATTACAAGTTTACATAACTAGTAGAACATATAAAGTTCATCAAAGTTAAATCAAAATTAAAAATGTATGATAGATTTAATAGATTTTTTTAAATAAATGTTTATTTTGAAGGACATAGGATTTTCTTATAAAAACATAAATGATTATTATTATTATTTTCGCAGTTTACATAACATCAGTTGTATTGGTTGGAAAAAATGTTTTGCTAATTCTAAGAAAATTAATACTTAATACTTAAAACTTCAATAAAATACTAAAACGTCAAGTCCTGTCTTTCATTTTTTCTTGATATAATAGGCTGAATGTGTGTGTATGTATATATGCATGTGTATGTATGTATGTTGTATTCAGAAATAAACAGTTTTAATTGTTTTTATGCATGTGTAGGAGCCCAAGCTAGCTTTTGAAGGAGTGGATGCCACAGAGCTCTACCCCTGTGTTCTTTTCTACAGCAGCAACCCAGGAGAAAAGGTCTCTTAAACCTTTTAACCACTTTTATTTGATTCTTTTTTATATTATAATTATATAGTATATTTTAGAATTCATCATTCAAAAGCCTCCTGTTCTTCGACTGTCCTGTAGGTGGCACTGTGTGACCTGCAGATGCGCGGCATGCCTAGCGATCTTCTTCCTGGGGAGCCCTTGTGCAGCCCGAGGGCCACGGTTCTGCTCGAGTCCACCATTCAGCTGCTGAGAAGACTGTACGTGAGCGATGACTGGGTTCAACACATCAACCAGCACATGCTCAACAAGCTACAGCTCATCAACCCGCTCATGAGAGAAGGACAAGGCAAGATAGGTCAGTTAACAGCCTGCTAAAAATGTTTATTTGCTTGAAAAGATGCATATTATATAGTCTATATATTTGTGTGGCATCATTGCAGTCAATCATTTTGAAAATGCTGCAATAGATAAAATCTAGGAATAAAAACTAGGCATTTAAAAAAAAAAGGCAACTTAATGTCTGCTCAATAAATAAATGCAAATGTAAAAAACTAAACGTATTGTAAATACATTTAAAACATATTTTTCTGGATTTAAAATGGTGATTACTTGCGGATATAATGTAGATTTTTTTTTCTCATTAATTACTTTTTAGAAAAAGGCTTTTTATAATAGCTTGCTATGCCAATTGCGGTTTAAAGGTTAATGTATCTGTCCTCTGCTAGCAGGTCATGCCAGTAAGGAGTCCGATGAGAAATGTGGGGTGAACAGAGAGAGGGGCTCTGCTTGGGTGGATGTCGGGACGTCGACAGACCATCTCTCTGGCCCAGCAGGGCTCTCTGACGCCCAGCTCAGCGTGTTGTGCGCTGACGTCTGGCCTGTCATGGCCCTGATCGGAGGGGTGGACAGTGGTCTCCGTGCTGGAGGGACCTGTCTGCACAAACCCAGTGGTCGACGAGCGACTCTTCTGGGGGTCTTGAAAGAGGGAAGCCCCTTGGCCAAGCTTCAGTGGGAGGAAACCGATTTTACTGTGAGGTAAGTACACAAATACATGTATACAGTGTTCTTAAAGTCGAATAAATGCAAGATTAAAATGATTACATTTCAGAATCTTATATATTGATTTAATGCAAAATGATTATTATTAATAGACCAAGATGCAAAGGACAAAAAAATAAATAAATCTAAAAATAGCTACAAATAATAAAATAGATATTTATTTTATAAATAATATTAAAAATTATTTCATTTATAATTTTTGTCGTCCGGTTCATAGTAAAAATGCTCATTGTTTATACTGTTTTAGAGCAAAGGGATCAAATTCAGGTGTTTGGGGGCTGCAAAAAATCTAAGCTTAAACAAAAGCTTAATATATTAATATAATGTATGTGTAACAGTATGATTAGTGCATTTACTGAATTCAATTAATTTACTATATATTTTGCTGGGTTTTTTAGTGTTATTACAAATTTATTACTTATTTTATGATAATGTATTCATAATGTAATCATTTACGTCTCAGTTTTTTTATTTGTACAAAATAAATATATCAGACTTTTTTATACATCAGATTTGTTATATTTATTATGTTTTTTTGTTTTGTTTTTTATTATGCAATATTTATACATATTTTTATGCAATATTTTATTAGTGGTTGAAAGTAAATTTTGTCCGAATAATATTGCATGGATATGTTGATGGATAAGTTAATTAAAAAAAAATAATAATAAGTGTTGTCTCTGTAATTTGACAAGTAATATTTTTCTTGCACATTATAAATGAATGTGTTTTATGGCTTAATGTTCTCCAGCACTGCTTCTATGTTTCTATGTTCAGACGCCATTGTAATTTTTGTATATTTTGTATGTTATACTTCTTTTTGCCAGTTGCATGCGTCTTTTTCCCTTTTCAATTTCTTCACTTCCCTTTTCTTGTACTGTCTTTTGTCCCCTTCATTTTTTTCTAATCATGGTATCCTTTCCTTTTCACTCTTTTATTTCTGTCTTGCCCCCTTTCGTCTCACTCCTCTCCTCATCTTCATACTGCTTGTGACCTGCTGTGGTCCCACTAACCCAAAGCTTCCTGAATTCTTGGTCACCCAGCGACACGCCTCTCTCCTCCCTGGAGCCATGCGACGTCCCCCAGCTGGACATATCTCGCTGCCGTGGCCTCAAGCCATCCGTGTTGTTCGACCTCATCCTGATGACCGGCATCTTAGAAGAGCAGGAGCCTCCTTCTGGATTGCCTGAAACATCTGCATTGCCACGAAACCGAATCAGCTCTGAGGGCGGCCCGCGCAGCGAGCTGGAGAGACGCTTGGACGAAGACATCGCTCGTATTATGATGGACGAAGAGGGAATGAGTTGTCCCGTCGATGAGGACAGAAACAAAGTGGAAGAGAGGAGAGATGAGAACCAAGATGACGCGTTCCGATCTCTCATACCGTCAAACGAGGAGCGTGTTAGCGCCCCCTGTCCACCGATACTCGCAGCACAACCCAGAGTGGACTTCTTTGCTTTGGAACTGCGTGCAGTCCGCATTTCCTACCTCCTTTTGGGAGCGCTAAAATCCCTGGCTGTCATTCTGGGCTGCGGGAAGTTCACAGACCTTCTCCTGGTTCCCAAGTCAGACGCAGGGGTCAATGTGAGCAGCCCTGACCCAGCGAGAGCCTCAGCTGGCGGAGAGGAGAGCGCCGAGCTACGCTCTGTGCTGCAGTTTGTGGTGCGGAGCATGGTGAAGTGGGCCGTCAGACCCTGTCCGATCAAACAGGCCATGGCTTTATCAGACCTTGAGAGAGCCCAGATCATCATCTTCAAAGGAGTGCTGAACAAACTGCATGAGGATGGAAGCAAAGAACACAAAGGTCTGGATATTTGATAAGAAGTAGTTATTCAGTTGTTTACTACCTTTACGGTTTAATAATAATAATAGTATTAATTAAATGTTGTTGTTTTTTTTTACCTGACTAATAGAATAGTAAGAATAACATAATAAAACAAAATTACTTATTATTGAATAATAATAAAATGTTTATAATGATTTAGTAATTAATGTCTTTTAATAATTTTAATATGATATAATTCATTTATCATTTTTTTATAATGGCTGTTAATGTATTTGATTAAACATAAATCACAATTATTAAATTATATTAATAATGTAATCATTTTAATCTAATTTATATTAATGTATTTTGTGTAGTAGCATAATAATGCATTATAATACGCAAAAAGGCAAAAGCATAAGTCATACGTCTGTTAAAATATCTAATAAATTATTAATATTACTACTCTTTGATTTTTTTATAATTTAATAACATTTATTTCATATCTTTAATATAATAATTAAATATAATAACATAATAATAACAATAATAATCATTGTTGTCACTTTTTATTTTATTATTACTATAATTTGTTTATGCTTTTAATTGATTAATATACTTTTATAATTTGCTAATTATAATATAATAATGCAATTTTTATTGTTATTTAGTAGTAGTAGTATTTCATATATACTAAAAAGACAAACATCTGGAAAAATATATAATAAATTGTTATTACTAATGTTTATATATTATTTTTAAAATATAAAAAAATCTATAAAAATAACACAAAAACTTTGCCAAAATTTATGTTCATTGGTTTATTTTTTGTTGAATATATTATTTCATAATTTAAGAATTTAGTAACTTTAAAATAATAGTTTTAATAGTAGCACTGGCACTTCATACATCTTAGGCAAAGGCAAAGGCTTCTACTACTACTACTACTACTACTAATATTAACATTTAATTGAATATTTGTTTGTTTTTTATATGAATTGTAATCTTTGTTCTGTTGCATCTGTGCACATAGATTCAGGAGGTCACTCGTCCTCTCAGCCTGTGTCCAAATCCTCCAGTTCAGTCTCGCTTTACAGCAATGGCTCTGAAGGTACTGCCATCTTCGGCCAGTCAGCTTCGCCCTCCACCAATGACCTCACAGCCTCGCTCCTCACCGCCCTGCAGGCTGACGGCCTGGAGAACTTTAACCCTTTCCTCCCCATCAACCTGCTACAGTGAGTTTCTCTTTCATCCAAGCCCAATTTTTAACATTTAAAGAGTGAATGAAAAAGTACTTGCCAGGACAATTAGTCTTTAGATGTTACAACACACTGGCATTACTTCAGTGTAGTTATTTTAAACAATTGTGCAAGTCGATGTCAATTTAAAAGAAAAGGGACATGAGACGAGGGTTTCAAACACACACATGGTCATCTCTCTGACATGCCTGGATACTCTCACTCTAGATCGCCATCAACTGAGACAAACACTCACACACAGGTTACTGAGAGTGTGAGTGAGAATACAGGTGAGTGTGTGTGTGTGCGTGTGGCCGTTTGTGTTATAACCTCATAAACACATGCTCCTCTTAACCTCAGGCGTCTGAGCATGGCTTAATGACATGAGGGTGATTAACACACGCTCAAGCTGAAGGTTTGCTGTAGAGCAGGTGCTAGCGGTTCTCTTGTGTCTGTGTGTGTGCATGTGTGTGTGGCTGGGCTCCTCTAGGCGGATGGTGCTGGCACGTTTTCCCACGTTGGCAGGTCTCGTGCACAGTCCGGTTCTGCCACCCGGGCTCAGCCTGACAAGCTCAGCCTCGTGTGAGGGCTTCACTGAGCAGCAGACCAGCTTCCTGGAGCCCTGCGGTCAGACCAGGACCCCCGTGGGTAAGACATCCAGACGCACTCTGGAATACAAGTAGCATGTGGCATCCATTTTTTTAATTCAGTATTATAAATCGTAACTCCTTAACGTCTGTGCATGTTTTACATTTGAGTCTTGCTTTGGTTCGTTACATACTGTACTCGCTAAAAAAGTTTTGGCTTTTTTGTGCATCTTCACACTGGAATGGCACCTTGAATCTCACATTGTATTGCAAATTTCTTTAACATGTCCTGAAATTTTACTTCAATTGTAGTAATTTAATTTAACAGATTTAATTGTTGACTTATCCCAACAATTATATATAAATTTGTAATTTTTTTCAATGTAGATAGTAAACTTTATTAGGGAAAACGTAAGGGAATTTGTAGTTGGTGTCAGATATTAAGAAATGTAAGAAAAACAAAAAAAAACAATTTTATTTTATAATTTGTTTTTATATTGCAAATGTAACTGATGACTTGTATTATCCAATTAATTTATTTACTACTAATAATAATAATTTATATATATATATATATTTTTATATATATATATATATTTTATATATATATATATTTTTTAAGGATTTTTCTAAGTCTTCTTAGATATCAAAGTTTATTAAGTGTAATATGTAGTGGAATTTGTAATCCATGTATTGTATTTTCTTTCATTAATTTGAGAAGTGACGACTTATCCCAATTATTGTTAATATCATTACCGTGTAAATTTAAAAAGTCATTGTGTCATTTTCTTGACCAGTAAGTTCCTCAGCCTTCGATAGCACAGTGCTATATTTCAGATCATTTTAGAAATAAATCATTTAAAAACATTCTATTTTTGCCTCACTGACTGCATCAGTCAGCCCAGTCTAGACCCATTCGGACGCATTACTGAATATTTTCATTTCTGTCCTTCAGAACAGCCCCAAATGTTTGTCCCAGTGCGCTTGCTTGAAATGGGCTTCTCAATGAGACACATCTACAGGGCCATGGAGGCAGCAGGTACCAGCGAGTGCTTGCAACATCTAGTCAGGCTCATTCTTACCTGCTAAAGAGACAATCATGTTACAGTGTTTATGGAATTTTCAAAGATTAAAAAGCCAACGACGGCAGTGCAGTTAATCACAAATAAGAGTTATAAAGATAATAGTTTTGATTTTTGCATTTATTTATTTAGTTCCGACTGCTGCTGATGCTGTTATTGCAGTAGATACACTCATTACACTTCCCTGTGAGATCCTGCTTCAATTCACCCCTCACTGTTCTTCCCCACTAAAACACTCAGCTGAATCATGGGAAATATTAGTGGAGCACTGCATGAAGTCTTATTTTCTGTTAGAAACGATCTGTTCACAGTTCAACAAAATTCATTCGTAAAAATATTTAGCATATGTTTGAAGTGATCATTTTATTATGCATATTTGCATTTTCTTAAACGTGATGGTTATACAAAAATAAAATTATATATTAATTTTATTTTCAGCAAACATATTTTTTCTTGCAATTTTGAGTTTACATCTCGCAATTCTGTTTATTTTTGTCTCAAAAAATAAGGTAAACAATTTTTTTTGGAGGGGTTTATTTTTCCAGAATTGAGTTTATAACTTTCAACTGTGTCTTTTCATTATGTTTATATAATTATATTGTTCACAATTATAGGAATATAAATGTAGACTTGCAAAAGCATATTTTCAAAAGATATATTGTATGTATGTGTATTTATATACACAATAAATAAAGAGAACATTCAAATTATATATATATATATATATATATATATATATATATATATATATATATATATATATATATATATATATATAGAGAGAGAGAGAGAGAGAAAAAGATATATATATAGAGATAAAAGATATATTTTTTTTTTTTTTTTTTTAAATACAATTATAGTTTTTTAGAAAAAGAATTACAGATACTTTATATTCAAGAAATTTCAAGCATTTTATTATAAACTTCAGGCCAACATTTTTCAAGAGAAACTTTGATTCAGTCAACTGTCTAAACATTTTTGAGTGTTCTCCCTGACCTCTTTGTGACTTCTCTCAGGGGTCACCGGGGAGGTGGACTCGCGCACCATCGAGGTGCTGGCGAGCTGGATGCTGGAGCATCCCATCACAGAGGAGCAGCAGGCAGGAGAAGGCTCGTCTGCTGGGGGCGCCACTGATACGCCCTCCTCTGAAGGACCAGAGACGGTCCAGTGCCCTGAGTCTCCAGCTCCTCTAAACCTGCAGGAGAGCAGAGAACCCAACGAGAGGTGAACTCATGCATACACCACATATACTAACCAGTGAAAGGTCATCTCATGCATGCTAATTTGAGACCTAATGAACCTTAATAGTCACTTGGTTTCAGTAGCTACGTTTCCACCCACCTATTTTTATGCGCATTTTGAAGAAAAAAAAAAGCCAGTGCAAAATGCTCCCAAGTAATTTATTATATGTGACCCTGGGATTGAGATTTGTACCACACCTGGAAGCTGAATAAATATGTTTTAGGTTAAGTTTGGATGAGTTAGAACAGGACAATATTTGGCCGAGATTCAACAATTTGAAAATCTGGAATCTGAGGTTGCAAAAAAAAAAAATCACCTTTTAAAGTTGTCCAAATGAAGATCTTTTCAATGCATATTATTAATCAAAAATGGAGTTTTGATGTTTACAGTAGGCGATTCACAAAATATCAATATCATGGAAAATTATCTTTACTTAATGTCATAATCATTTTTTGCATTAAAAGAAAGATGTATAATTATAACCCATTCAATGTACTGTTGGCTTTTACTACAAATATAACCCAGCGACTTAAGACTGCATTTGTGGTCCAGGGTCACGTATATGAAAATGATCATATTCAGTGGCTTCTCCTATTTTTCTCAGTGGTATTTAGTGCCAGTTTACCAGGAAGTGACGATTTTGTTCTCTTTGACTCGTTGTTTGTAAACAGTGCTTTATTTGCAAATGTTTTATTGCGATATTCCAGTTTTGCACATAGGTTTAATTCGAACCTTTGGATGGAAACATATATAGTGTCTGCCTTTGGAAGCGCATAGCAGCATACTACACTTTCTGTTTCTAGTATACAGTATGTGATGTCTTTGCAAGATCACAGTGACCTACTAAATTTCCTAAAATATGATATACTGTACAGTACGCTGCAAGGAAAATGATATCTTGAAATGGGCTCATTTCCATTACTTATTTTGTATCCCTGATGTTTCTTCCAGTCTCTTGGCAGGTTTGGACTTGGTGGAGAGAGAGAACTTCTTAGATGTTCACCTCACTAGGAACAGACCTCCACCTGCACGGAGACAGCGGTCCGGAGTAAGCCAGAGAACGTCCTTCAGGAGAGCAGGTCAGAATCACATACAACGCAGTCCAGTTCATTTTTTAAAATTCATCAAGGATGAGTTTGCTCATGGAACTTCTTTGTTTCAGACTCGCCGTCGCCCAGTCCCGTGCCATCGCTCTACAGACAGGACGTGGGAGTGGCAGAGTGGCCGGAGCGGGCGGAGACGCACCCGTTTGCTGCTGAAGATGATTCAGAGCTGGGCTACATGGATGATCCGTACCAAGAAGAGCCGTACGAGGAGCTGCTCACACCAGAGTTCATCACCTCTGAGAGAGACACGCTGTGGATGGTAGAGGTACTGGAGATATTGTCTGTCTGACGTTCTGTATCTACCATTCTGTCACAACCCCTTTATTATTCCCTTCCATTTTTCTTTCATTCTGTCATTTTTTTTTTCTATTTTTCTCTCATTTTTATTTGTCTTTTTCTCTATTATTCATTCCATTTTTCTCCCATTCTTTTATGTATTCAAATTTTTACATTGTCACCATTGATTCTGTAGATCGGGTTTTTCTATCGTTCTACCATTTGGTCTACTTTTATCAATTCTATTTTTTTATCATTCTGTTATTCATTCTATTTCCTTAACGTTCTGTTGTTTGTTCTATTTTTCTCTTATCCTTTCACCCGTTCTATATTTCTATCATTCTGTCATGCATTCTATTGTTCATTTGCTCTTTCATTCATTCTGTTTTTCTCTCATTCATTCTTCATCATCCTGTCTGTCTATTGTTCTATCGCATTATTGTTGTCTATCATTTCTGTAACTCATTGTTTTGTATTTCTATCATACCTCATTTGTTCTTCCATCCCATTTATAATTTATCTTATCATTCTGTGCAGATGGCATTGTTTTTTTCATCATTCTGGCTGTTTTGATATTGTTTTTCCATTTCTGAACGTATTTCTCATTCTTCTCTCAGGGCAGAGAAGAGCACCCGGAGCCTCATGAGATGGTGGAGTGTGAGCTGTGTAACACACTCACCCTGCAGTTCAACATCCACATGAAGCGCAACCACCCGGGCTGCGGTCAAAGCGCCGGTCGCCGTGGTTACCGCAGCAACGGGGCCTACGTGGATGGCTGGTTCGGAGGCGAATGCGGATCGGGCAGTCCGTATTACCTGCTGTGCACTACATGCAGGGAAAAGTACCTGGCATCCAACTTAGGTGTTATGAGCTCCAAACAAGACAGGTGATGAAGAAACAATGAACACTCTGTAGCTATTGACTTTTGCTGTATAACAAACCGGATGCTGTTTTTTCCAGAGCAAGAGGTTTGGCGTCTGATCTGATCGGTCAGTTAGATGGCACATCAGAAGGTATATGTCCAAGCTTTTAAATAACCAACTCTATGCAGTTTAATATATGTGTGTGTAATGATTTAAATGTGTCTGTATTAGATGAATGGGATCTAGGTAACCAGGAAGACTCCGATTCAGACAGGCTTACAGGTCTGGAGGACTTTGGGATTCTTCTGAGGCCGTTGGGTCTGAGTGAGAAGAAGCCCGTGCCCGACCCAATCCCCTTCACTGAACACGACCCACTCGGAGCCCTCGTCAGTGGCTCGGTCAGTGGCGACAATAACCTGATTTACAAAGGTAAGCTCTTATTTAGTTTCATGTTTCCCACAAGAGCTTTCCAAAATGTCAGTGAAGTGTAGCGGGTTGTTTGTTTGTGTGTGTAGGTATTGTCAGCACCGAGCTGAAAAGCTCCTCGGTTCCTCTGAGTCTCGGGGAGCAGGCCGCATCTCTGCGAGAGCCCCAGGAGAGACTGTTGGCTCTGAGGAGAGTCACCTCCACCGCTCAGATCCTGCTAGCCTACAGTATGGTGATGAAAGCTCTCTCACAGACCTCCACCAGGTAACAATCACTCGTACCTGACTTCCCTCGGCACTATAAATATCATCTGCTCTGTGAACTCCTCCTCAGCGAATCTGACATGTCATACTGTGATGGATCCATCAATGTCTGAATGACCTGCAGAGAATCCGAGCCTCGCAGAATTCCATTACTTACCCATCAACATCACACTCATTAGTGACAAATGTGTTACCCTTTCCCTCATTATATTTGCCTTATTTATTCTTTGCGCATTTTACTTTTATTTAAATTTGTTTTGCACAATCCCTTTTCCTTGCTAAACAATAAACTCCTTTGCACAAATGCAGTATTTAATATATATTTATTTATTTTAAATAGAAAATAAAAAAGTAAACATACAAACAGAATTTAGGAAACATTGAAAATGTCTTTTATGAGAATTATTTTATGTAATCACCTTCACAGTTTGAAATACTTTGATAACTGTTGTTTTCCAGGTGTAGACTTTCCTCAAAAGAAAACCCTCAGATCAAAATTTTGTATTGGTTTTATTAATGTTGATTATATTTTCTGCTTCCATTAACCACAAAAATCCAAAATCATTTTCCAAAATGTAAAAATAGAAAAGATATATAAACAATATTAAAAAATGGTCATCAAACTTTATTAAAATCAATTTGTTTGGAAAAATTAAGCGATCTGCAGATCTGCAGATTTTTTTTTCTAACAGATTTTTTTCAAATGATTTTTATTTTTCAATAATTAAACATTTATGAAAATATAAGTAATTTTGTGTTTGTATTTATTGTAAATTATTTTAATGAATAGTCATTGCATCTTAAGTATGTTATTGTGAAAATTTAATTGCATGTTTAACTTTAACTTGACTTGTTTCTGGTGATGTGTACGGCGCACTTCTCCAGTTTAAACCCTGCCCCTTTGGATGTAAATGTATACACATTGTGTATCTGTAACCGTGTGTTTTAGTAGTTCAGTGTGTAATCAGTCCAGTGGTCTGGAGGCTCTGGGTCTGGCTGACATCCGTATCCTGGTGCGGCTGATGTGTCTGGCAGCAGGGGGGCGTGTCCACACTGGCATGGACCAGCAGGGAATTGGGCGTGGCTCTTTGAGTGATCGCACAGGCTCCGCCTTCCTGTCCTTCCTCAGCTCTGCTATCGGCAGTTTAGTGTCCCACAGTCCTGCTGCCTACAGAGAGTTAGTGGACATCTGCACTCAGGTACTGCACTCGCTCTCTCTCTCGCTCTCTCTCTCTCTCTCTCTCTCTCTCTCTCTCTCTCTCTCTCACTCTCTCGCTCTCCTCCCTTCCAAGTCTTTCTTGTCTCCTCCGCTAATGTTTCTCACCTCATTATCCTTGCTATGCTCTTCATCATTCTCTCCTTTCAGCTCATTTAATCATCCTGTCTCCCGCCTAATCACGCTGTCTCACCTGCATGTCCTTCCTCTCAGGATCTCATGGCAGCAGCTACAGGGATGAACATCAGCGCTATTACCGATCCGCAGCAGAGGATGAGGCAAAGCTCCTCCCTCAAGGGGGCGCCACAGGAGCCCAGAGAACTGACCCCGCCCACCTTCCTGGTCACTCAGAGTCTGGTGTCCCTCCTGACGGAGAAAGGTGTCCGATACCGTTACAGTGTGGATAGAAGCGATTCCACCGAATCAAAGGGTAAAGAATTTCCCAAAACAGTACATATATTTAAAATGTTTCATAAATATTTTTAGTTCAGTTCAGACCATCCATTTCTGAACTTTGTCATCCAGACCTGAAATGTTAAATTGAAGTAGTACCGACTAAAGTATCACTAAAGAAAATTAATGGTTCTTTGTCAGATGATGGTCACATGACAATAATTCTAGTAAAATATATTAGAAATACAATATAATAAAAATAAAATTAAATATTTAAATTTTATGTCACACTGTCATGGAAATCCTTTTAGAATTTATTTTATTATTATTTTTTTTTTTTACATATTTACGTATTACTTTTTATTATTATCCCAATTAACTCCGCATGTGACTGGACAGAAGTTGGAAGCCCTCCACCCTCAGGTCCTCCTCTCTCTCAAGTGGGAGTCCGAGTCGGGCCGCTGGAGCTTACTAATGCGCTCGCTGCCTGCGCCCTGTCGGCCAGGCTGACCAGCAGACACCGGCAGTGGGCGGCGCAACAGCTGGTCCAGGCCCTGGCGGTCTCTGAGAAAGACAACACCGCCAGACCCCAGACATACAGCGACATGGCCGGAGATCTGCGCAAGTGTCTCATTAAAAAGCTGGAAGGACATCAAAACAGAGTAAAGAGGATGTAGATACACTAGAAACACTTAAAGAATCATGCTAGATGTCTCTATCTCTATCTCTATCTATCTATTGCTATATATGTGTATATATATATATATATGTGTGTGTGTGTGTTGACTAGTAGTCTGTTTCTGATTGGCTGTTGTGTTTGTAGGTGAGCAGCTGCAGCTGGAATACAGAACAAGGTCTTTTGGCCACTGGCTCACAGGACGGGACCGTTCGATTGTGGACTGTAACGCCGAACACAGCAGAACTGCAGCACACGCACACCTGCAGCGTCAGGTGAGACTCTGGTTTTTGTCTCTTTGATTAGGAAAGGCAGAAATTCCACATTTTTCCCAGGTCTGTTGGGAAATCATTTTTCTGTCGAATGCTTTGGGCACTGACAGTTGTGTGTTTGTGTGTGTGGTCTCTGCAGTGAGGATGCTCAGAGCTCAGATGGTGCGATGGGATCTCATCTGCTGTCCGCTGTATCGTGGAGCGCAGGGGGAACTCTTCTGGCCGCCTTCCAAAACAAACTCATCAACATCTGGACCGTCAATGGTCAGACCAGCATCCTGCTGTCACATTTATGCACACACGCACACACACACACACACATATACACGCAAACAGCACTACTGCTGCCATATATTTTATATAATCGAATGGGTACAGTAATTTATAATTTATTGTAAGAGCAAGTTAACTTGAAGACGAGATGCAAGCAAAATTATGTTGCAATTAAGTTTGCATCAGAATAACTTTTCTTCTGAAACAATGTGTGCTGATGTGACCAGTGATAATTTAGTATTGTGTATATACTATAATAGTATTTATTAATTTATTTATACATTATGTACTATTACTAACATGTTTAAATGAGCTTTTTTTTTTATATTTATATTTTATATGTATAATTTAATGCATTAATTATCCTTTGTAATGCACTTTATAATGCATTGTACAATCTCACGATTAATTAATCTCTCAATTAATACATTATAACACGTGTCGAATCATTGTTTTTGTTCATTTTCAATTTGGTTGTAATTATTTACAAAAAGATATAATGTATTACAACACACTTAATGAATAATTATAACTATATATTTATAATAACCTGTTATAATGCGTTATAAGTAAAGGTTTTATGTAAAGTGTTACTCATTTATTTTTATTTTAAGTTGTAGTATTTTTGCTATGCTTCAAATATCCTGGACAAAGTGGTTGTATTATACAAGCACCTTTTGGAAGTGTTCGTTGTTGTCTTCCTTCCTGTAGGTACTCAGGCGCACATTGAGGCTCAGTCGTCCTGGGTCACTGCGCTCTCGTGGGTTCAGACCTCCACTCCGTTCCTCAGTCAGGAAGCCTGCAGTCAGGTTAGCCCTCCTGAGAGTCTGCTGGTGGGCCGGCTGGACGGCTCCCTCTGCTGGCTGGAGGTCACGGACGACTTGAGGGTGGATCGAACAGAGCTCACTCACTGCTACAGGAAAGAAGGTTAGTCCATAAATGTGCTGAAAATTCCTTTTTTAATGTGTGTTCATTATTCAGTGGAGAATGACTATCGCTGTGTTTTTTTTTTTTAGCACCTCAGTGTCTGGCCTGGTACAGTGTTGATAAACCCTTTGCCGTGGGCTATCCCGATGGCAAAATTCTTCTAGCAACAGCAGAGAGCTACGAAATCGACCCGCCTATTTTGCTAACAGCATTTCCTGTAAGTATGGAGTCCTAAAGACAAACACTTCATTCACCAGTAATGACGGCCTGGTCAATACCGATGTAAGGTCAGCGAATAAATCATTTATTTGGACTAATTAAAACTGTTTGTTCTTAAGACAGTCAACTGGAAGTGATATGAATCACAAGCATTTCATTCATAAAATACACTTGTTTTTATTCTATAAAATGCAACGTGGAGACTTTCGGAAAACCTTTTGAATAATGACCTTAACAAACCAAATGATCTGAATTAATGAAATGAATTGGGATTGTTGACACATTTCAGACAGATTGAAACTGAACACATACTTTGACACAAATAAACCTGTATGTTTGAGAGTGACGTGTTTGTATGTTGACAGGAGAGTGTGAGTGCGCTCCGGTGGGACCCTACTGGTCATCTGCTGCTGTCTGTGGGCCGCTCTGAGGTGGTGAAGGTCTGGGGTCGTGCCAGTGGTGCGTGGGTCACCCTCCACTCTTTGTTCCACACCGGCACCGTCAACACAGCCGAGTGGTGCCCTTTGCCCGGGAGAGGACCGGAGCCTCGTCTTATGATGGCAGTGTAAGTGTGCCATTTGCTTAATCATTACAGCGATTTTCAGAAATGCACCTACTTCAGTATGTAGCAGATTGTTGGAGGTGTTACTACTTGTAAAAAAAAAAAAAAATCCATTTACAATGCAGAATTCTTAAAATGGCAATAAATTGGGAATAGAAACCATTGCTATTTTACAGTATCATTGAGACATAATCAAGACAAACAAAATTTTATATATATATATATATATATATATATATATATATATGTATGTATATATATGTATATATATATATACTTTTTTTTTTTAATTAGTTTTTGTTGCCTTTAAATATGTCTGTATAATTTTTTTTTCAGTTTTATTTTCATTTATCTTACATTATTTACATTTAGCAGACACTTATTATTATTTTTATTACTTTAGAATGAGAAATGTTGCATTGGAATTTTTAGCAACTGATATTTTCTTTAATATAGCATAAATTAGAGTGTAACGAATTATCAAAAAGAAAAAAGAAACATAGCAATACATTTTTAATAGTTAATAAAAAAAAAATTATGCACAGGTAAATTGTTTATAGTAAGATCTATGACATGATTTAGATAATAGATAGAACAGAAGTTAAACCTAAAGGTCATAGAAAGAGTGGAAAATAGACAAATTGAAGGATGTCTGTGGTGAAAGAAACATTAACATTATAAATGAATCAAATCAAGTGGTCCTAAAATGTTACAAAAGTATATAGTATGGCACTATTATTATTTTTCACACCATTAAAGTGAAGAATGGGTGCACAATATCTCACAGGAGAGCTTTAAATGAGCACTTCATGAAGTATTTTTAGGATATGCAGACATGTCTCTATTATATTGGTACTAAAGGATGCACAGGTGTCCAATCCATGACGTAAAGGTTAAGATTTTCTTTTATTTCCTCAGTGGATGTCAAAATGGCCTCCTGTATGTGTGGACTCTTCCTCAAGGGGGTGCTAATGTCTCAGTGCCCAATTTCCTTGCCCAAACTACCAGCCAAGACAAGAGCAGTGCCATCAAGGTCAGATTGATTTTTTTTTTTTTTTTTTTTGCATAGGATAATTTACTTGAAGTAAATGAATCCTTTTTATTTATTGCCTGTTAAAACTCACCTTTCAATTCACTTTCTTACTGCTAGATTAATTGTCACTAAAGGTCTTTTTTAGAGTTTGTTAGTTACAGTTTTTGTGTGTGTGTGTGTGTGTGTTTAAGCGGGGGAATGCTAAATGTGTGTTCCGCCTGAGTGGACACATTACTGCGGTAAAGACCCTGTCATTTTGCCCCAGTGGACTTGTGCTGGTGTCTGGAGGAATCGGAGGGGTGCTCAACATCTGGTCTCTCAGGGTGAGTCAAACGCTTCGTATAGGTATTCCTTCTATTGGCTTTACAAAGCTCCTGTTTGCGGCTGAAACTCCCCTGTGTTGCAGGATGGTTCAGTCCTGCAGACTGTGGTTACAGGAATGGGCTCTGTGGTTTGTACCACCTGGATCCCACACATAGGGGTGACCGCTTGTTCTGGAAGATCAAAGGTGCCGAACGCTTTCTGAAACGGTGTTTAAATCAATTATTGTTTGATTTGAAATATTAACGTTTAATTCCGTTTCTCCTAATACAGGATGTTTTGCTAATTCGCTGTACCCCAGACTGGATCTCTCAGAATCACGTTCTGGCCTCTTGCCGTTCTGTTCTACGCAGTCAGGGCATTCTGGGATTGAATCGTGCCCCCTGCATGGCCGTCTTTCTTGAGCGCCTTCCTACTTTGCTTCAGGAGCAGTACAGCTATGAAAAGGTGCACACACTTTCTCAAAATTCACTACATTTATTGTTCAGGTGATGAGTTATCTTTTGCTGTCTTTGTGTTGTGGCTGATAACTGATGAATATTACGTATTTTGTAAAAAAATATAACAAAAACAAAACATTAAAGACAAGTGAAAACTATATAAAAAAACAAATAGTTTTTAACCTTTAATCTTTTAGTATACAAATCAAATGAAAAATCGCTAATACTTACAAAACACTCTCATACAAAATTGTCATGTATATATATGATATGGATATATAAAAAAAAAAATAAAAAAAAAAAAAATATATATATATATATATATATATATATATAAGTTTTCATATAAATATTATTGTTGGTGTTGTTAATTTTTATTATTTTTGTGAAAATAAATTGTATAATTGTATAAGTTAAATTATTGTATAATTCATTACATTGATATTATTCTGATATTATAATTTTAAATTGTATTATTCTTGACTTTGCTGTGAATAATACATTTAATGCTGATAAATGAAATATAATTATTATAATCGCACCGCTTTGTTTTATTCATTTAAATTAATTTGAAGGACCTTTATGGATAGATTTTGATTCTAAAACAGGAAAAGCTGTATAAGTGTGCTTTGTGTTGAAATGAGTTCTTGAAGTCTTCTCTAATGCTTTAGAAATGACATAACTGCATTCTGTACATTAGAACAACTGACGCGTAATATACATATTTGCCTCCGTTCTGATCTCATGATTTTCTGCTAGCATATTGACTCTCCTTTGACCAGTTTTGCTGCAGAGTTTCACTTAACAGTCTCTATTAACAGCTCGGTTAAACAGCAGAGATCTCCTGCAGTCTGCAGTCTGCTGAGGAGAGACCAGAGTCCGTCAGTTCACTGCAGCTTCTGCTCTGATAAATCTGAGCTGCAGCTTTCTGGGTCAACATCACCTCAGCACCACCAAGAGTTTTAATTCATACTTCATCAAATTAGATTTTATAATATATTAAAACAGAGATCATATCTATCTATTTATCATTTATCCCTACATACATACATACTACATACACACACACACACACACACACATATATATATATATATATATATATATATATATATATATATATATATGAGTATATATATATGAGTATATATATATATATATATGAGTATATATATATATATATATATATATATATATATATATATATATATATATATATATATATATATATATATATAGTATATATATATATATATATATATATATATATAGTATATATATATATATATATATGAGTATATATATATATATATATATATATATATATATATATGAGTATATATATATATATATATATATATATATATATATATATATGAGTATATATAGTATATATAATCTATTTTTATTGTATTTTTATTGTATTTTAGATTTAATAAATGCAGTCTTGGTGACTTTAAACAACATAAACCTTAATTATTCCATAATGGTTTCTATGAAAAGGTATTCTCAGCGTGTTGTATATATCATGTAACATCATATCTTTTTATGTGTGCTCCTCAGAGTCACGTGATGGCGGGCGATCAGCTGACCCACAGTGCCTTTCTTCAGAGTCTGGCCGCTCTGGCCGTGGGTCTCTTCTTGGATCAGTTGCTGTGCCGTCAGCCCAGACCGCCTCACCACAGCGGGACGGGGCCGGAGCAGGACGGGACCCTTGGATCCTTCTGCCCCTCGGAGTGGAACTGGCTTTCCACTTATTCAACCACAGTGAAGAGCGCAGAGGCGTTTGCTCGTGGCACCGCCTTCCCAGAGTCCTTCATTGCACCAGAGTTCCATCATTCTGGGTCCACGGAGCTGACCAAACCATTGGTAAAATACAAAGAAGTTAATCCTTGTGAAATATTTGAAGGAACATCTGTTTCTAATGTTAGTGTGGTTTTTTGCACAAAAACAACATAATTTATTCAAGACCTTTTTTGACTCTTGTTTTGACACTTGGAATATTAAATGAGATGTTTTTGCTGCTTTACTTTTAAGAAAAGAAGAAATGCGTAAGAAGGATAAAATAAAAAAAAAGATAAAGTCAAATAATTCAAAATGAGAGACAAAAAAATGCGTAAAAACAAGTAAACTGTGAAATAATGACAGTGTTAGTATATATATCATTTATCAAATGTTATATATTTTTTATATATTTTAAATATTTCAATTAAATTCAATATATAAATACTAAAATAACTAAAAATAAAATTAATAAAACCATATAGATGACTAGTGTATTATATGCAAAACACACAACAAAATTACAAAAATTTCAGCTACAATTAAAGTGAAAACTGAAAATATAAACATTAAAAACCGGTTTAAGATATAATAGTATCTCAGTGACGTCAGAATTCCTTCAGGGAAAAAAGTAGAAAAATCCTGTTTTCAACAATATGCCCCTTAAAGGTTATTTAGATTTATGCAAAGAGTCTTTTGATCTCCTTCCAGGACAACAGTAAATGGACCTTCATGATGGATGAGCAGCTCATGTCCTGGGCGACCAGCAGACCTGAAGTAAGTCTGTGTGTTCCTGAACTTGTGTGAGGTTTTGCAGATAACCTGGAAGTGTGTGTTAAGACGTCCGGATCTTCCTTCATCTATCTCATCCGTCTCTGTCAGTATAGCCCCTGTGTTCAGCATTGTTCTTTCAGGCAGATTTTTATCACTCTTCGCATGTTTTTATTCATTCAGCTTTTATAAATTACCCCACACAAAAAAACCCTGTCTCCGCTTTACGTGAATTCCTTTCCTCATTATTTAAAGCATATCTCTGTGTGTTTTACGTTTACAGCTTGCTGAAATGGCTTGAGATTACATTAAAAGAACAATGTTTTTCAATGCGTATTAAGGGATTATTCTTCTATTTAACAGTGCTTTAAACATCTTTCTTTAATCTAATAAAGTCCCGTTTGTGGTTGTGACAGGACTGGCAGCAGGGTGGTAAAAGCGAGGTGTATTTGTGGGGTAATGGGCGTCACGGGCAGCTGGCGGACGCTGGAACCAGCGCTTCTGTGCCCACACTCGCTCCCTCTCTCTCCCAGACTCAACAGGTAGATTATTAACGCGAAACGCACGCAAAGATACCACAAAAGTTGGCGTGTTGGTTTTAAAAGAGTTCTCTGTGCTGTGTGTTTCTCTCAGGTTGTTTGTGGTCAGAACTGCACGTTCTTGGTTCAGGCTAACGGTACGGTTCTGGCTGTAGGGGAGGGCAGTTACGGACGGCTCGGACAGGGTAACTCAGACGATCTCTACACGCCGACTATCATATCAGCTTTACAAGGTAATGTGAATTAACACGTACTGACTGTTATGTAAGTTTTATTTAATAATGATATGGAAAATATATACACACACTATATTGCCAAAAGTATTGGGTCACCCCCTTCTAATGATCAGGTTTGACTATCCTAGCAATATCCATGAGGACTAATGTTAATGTTAAAGCATATAATGATATTTTAGGGGATTTTTATAGCAACAGTTTGGACATGACCCTTGACTGGTCTGCATAAAGCCAGCTCCTGTTCCCAGAACACCTCTGGTGTGACTTTAAATGCATCCTTTGAGCCAAAAACTCTTTACCAAAGACAAATGACTTGTAGATATGGATGCAGTCATATTAGACACTTCCAAAACTGTTGCGAGAGGTTTTTAAATACATGAATTTTGTTTCCATCTTTGATGTTTTTTTTTAAGTACAATAATAATAATAATGACTTGTTAATAACAATCAACATTCATAATAATAATAATCACAACAACAATAAATAATTATTATTAATAATAGTAATATAATAACCTATGTTTTTAAATATATTGTTACTATATAATAGTTAATAATAATACTTTAAAAATTATTATCATTATTGTATTAGTTGTTGTTGTTGTTAATAATTGTATTTTTTTAATTTAATATCAACCTCTGTTGTTTTATATTGTAACTATAATTGTAGAATTAATAATAGTGTATGTAATAATTAGTAATGACAACCTCTTAATCAATTTGCTAAATAACGTAGTGTAACTATACAATAATTATAATTAATAGGAATGAAATATTATTATTATCTGAACTTCAATATAAAAATTCTCCCTACCAATACTGTAGGTTATGTAGTGACTCAGCTGGTGACGTCATACGGGTCTGATGGCCACTCATTGGCTCTCACTGAGACCGGAGAGGTGTTCAGCTGGGGTGATGGGGATTATGGGAAACTCGGTCACGGGAACAGTGAAAGGCAAAGGCGACCCAAACAGATCGAGGGTCTGCAAGGAGAGGAAGTGGTGCAGGTAAGACAATCGCCAAAACCATCAAACGAACAGGTTTAAGGATTCAGAAGATTTCGGTTGAACATCATTCCCCTCTTTCAGCTGGCGTGTGGGTTCAAACACTCAGCTGTCATCACAGCGGATGGAAAACTCTTCACCTTTGGCAGTGGAGATTCTGGACGCTTGGGTCAAAGGTCAACTTCGAACAAGATGGTCCCAGAGAGAGTTACAGCACTGGATGGGTACCACATTGGACAGGTGCTTCTTCATTGTCGGGACTTTCATTCTAATGTGTGTGTATATGACCTTTGATCAGCCCGTGATGAGTGAAGATGACCTTTTCTGTCGTGTTTAGGTGTCATGTGGTATCAATCATACTTTGGTCCTGTCATCAGACGGCCTGACCGTGTGGGCTTTCGGAGACGGCGATTACGGTAAACTGGGTATTGGACCATGTACAGTGAAATGCTACCCACAGGTACAGTCTTACTGATTAATTGGTTGCATTTTCGTTCAAAACGTTTGAATTTGGTGCAATTTCTTCTTGCCAAAGAATATTTTGAAAGATGAATATTGCGGGAACCAAGGCTGCAATTATTTGTTCAAAAACACAATAAAAACTGTAATAATGTGAAATGTCATTACAATGTAAAGCAAACTGTTTTCAAATCTAATATATTTCTGTGATACGAAATGCTTTGTAACATTATAAATGTCTTTCATGGTCACTTTTGATCAGTTTGATGCATCCATGCTCAATAAAAAAAAACTTGTGAAAATCTTTCTTGTTTATATTTGTTGTTAGAAAGTGGAGGCTCTTTGCAATAAAGGCATTAAAAAGGTTGGATGTGGAACACATTTCTCAGTGGTTCTGGCCAAAGATGGACACGTCTACACGTTCGGCCAAGGTACACCCTCCAGAAATAATCATCGAAATGTGTTTGTGTCTAAATGTGACATCATTTGTGTGTAAATGTGACATTTTGATTCTAGTCTGCACCAGTTTTTGTTCAGAAGAATATTTTGATCGTAAAGTTTTTTGAATGACCTCTGTGATGTTAAGAAATGCGTTTATGTTCTCCCAGAGCGCCTGATAGGTCTGCCGGACTCCATGCTAAAGAATCACAACCGGCCGCAGATCATTCCCGCTCTGGAGGGCGTCTTCATCGAGGACATCGCTGTAGGCTGTGAGCACATCCTTGCTTTATCCAACACCGGAGACGTGTATGCGTGGGGTTGCAACTGTGAGGCCCAGGTACTGTCGGTGATGATGTTTAATCATGTTTTCTGTGGATGTTTAAGAATTCGTAAATATGTAGCAGAGCTTATGTGCTCTTCGTGTGCATTACAGCTGGGTCTGGGCCATTCCAATCCCGTCAAAGAGCCCACTCTGGTTACAGCTCTACAGGGTAAGAACATCAGGCAGATCTCGGCTGGACGCTGTCATACCTCGGCCTGGACCACACCGGCTCTCTCAACCAGAGCTTCAGGTAAAAAAATAAACAAATCCTGCCTTGGAGCTTTAGGAGTAAACCATTAAAATCATCTCATCTAATCATTTTTACTTCCATGCAATTAACACTGTTCAATAGTAAGTGTGTTCTCACTCCACTAGGAAAGAAAATTACAAAAAATAAAGTTTACATTTTTTTAAATGTTAAAAATTTGATTGTTGCCTGGGGAGGTCCAAGAAATCAATAAGATCTTAAAAATGAGAAAAAAAAAAAAAATTGTGTAGTAAATATTTAGTGTTTTTATTCAGTAAGAATGCATTCAATTGAACAAATGCTAGTAAAACATTTATAATGTTATACAAATCCTGAATCAGTTCAGCTAAATATATAAATATAATCAGCACAGTTGATTTCAACATTAATAATAATAATTATTTCTTGAGCAGCAAATCAGCATATTATAATAATTTCTGAGGAATCATGTGACACTGGAGACTGGAATAATTATGCTGAAAGTTAATAAATAACATATGAATAAATTACATATTAAAAAATATTTTAAAAACATAATTGTAAAGTGTAATAATATTTGACAGTATTACTATTTATTAACTTTATTTATTTATAGTTGATCAATTCAATTAGGAATTGGCCTTTTGTCAAAAAATATTACAAATCTTACAGTCCCAGGCTTTTGAATTATACTGTATATATTTTATTTTGGTTATTCTTGTCTCTAAAGTATTTTAGAAGACGTAGCTTTGGAATACCAAAGCAATTTGGAATATGCAATTTTAAAACTACTTATCCTAGCATCAAACAACAGGCAGACATATAGAAAATCCTGAAAAGGTCTCGGTCAAAAGCTGTAAACTCTGCAAAACTCAGATTTGCAAAGGTGTTTTGCTGGATCCTAGCGCATCTCGGCAAAACACATTCACATCTCCAGACTCTGACCTCATCACTGAACTTCTGTTCAAGAATCATTTCCTCAGCAGTGGACGTGAGAATTGTTTTTTGCATTTCATGTCAACAACTCTTGACCGTGTGTTTTGCAGGTTGTTCAGGGATACAGCTGGGTCTGCCTCAGTCCGTGCCTCCGCAGTATAACGCCCTCAAAGACTGCAGCCCTGAAGCGCTAAACACCCGTCTCAGAGTGCTGTACCACTTCTCTGATCTTATGTACAAGTCCTGGAGGCTTCTGAACCTCGACCCCCGCAGTCAGGTACACAATCAATAATAAAACAAACACACACACACATTCATGTGAATCACTGCACTGGGAAAAACTGTA
The DNA here is from genome assembly GCF_018831695.1 of Puntigrus tetrazona. NCBI lineage: Eukaryota > Metazoa > Chordata > Actinopteri > Cypriniformes > Cyprinidae > Puntigrus > Puntigrus tetrazona. The sequence continues at coordinate 490,426 of NC_056719.1, forward strand.
CTCTCTGCAGAAGAACCTTTCATCATTTTCTAAGCTCAGCTGAATTTGTGTCCAGTTTGAAAGTGTTCCTTGTTACGGTTCCTGTTTTTTTTTTTACCTCCAGACTATTAGGTCTGTGTAGGTCGATACCAGAGCAGAACCTTTTTTTTGTCTTACCTTGTCACTGTCTGGCTGGTTTCCAGGTGAATGCATCCCGCTACAGCTCAGGTACTGCTGCCATCGTACAGGGCCAACTCAGAGGCCTCCTGTCCCCGAAAGTCAACACTCTTCCTCTCGTTCGTACTATTGGCAGAACCATGACCCAGGGAAAGACCTACGGCCCCCAGATTACAGTCAAACGGATCTCCACCAGGTACAAAAAAGAGATTTTTAACTAGGGATGCACAATTAATCAAAACAATTTACAGCATTATTATTATTAAAGTTATTAGAAATGTATTATTAATAGTATTATAGTAGAGTTTGAATTTATTTAATGTACTTATGACGGAAAAAATATATTTCATGGATTAATGCTTTAAAATAAGATACTATATTACTCAGTATTTCCAGTCTTGAAAAGCGATTTGTCATATAAATTAATAAAATCATGCAACTTCACTATCATTTTTATAACAAATATTTATTTTTCTAGTTATGCCTAAATGTAAAATATTGTATCAGGTAGAAATTCTGAGTAAAACAATAGTTTAAAAGATTCTTATCCTTAATACTGGGAAATTCTTGACAATGGGGGGGCCTTGGAGTCAAAAAAGTTGAGGACCACTAGATTAGTGGAAGTGTAGAAAATGTAGATGGATAGTTGATAGACGGTGTTTGTAAACTTCTTGTTTGAGCTACATTTGTATTTGCCGAGATTTACTTGAAGTACCTAACCTTGTCCTCCGATCCACAGGGGGCGCTCTAGCAAGCCCATTTTTGTCCAGATCGCCAAACAGGTGGTGAACCTGAACCCCACTGAGCTGCGTCTGCCCTCTAGAGCATGGAAGGTGAAGCTGGTCGGAGAAGGGGCAGATGACGCCGGAGGCGTTTTTGACGACACCATCACTGAAATGTGCCAGGTACGTCCATTTTCTTAAAAGGGTTGGTTTGTCATTCAGGCATCCAAAACCAAATTCTCTTTTCCCAGGAGTTACAGTCTGGTGTGGTCGAGCTTCTCATTCACACTCCCAACAGCTCTGCAGACGTTGGTAGCAACACTGACAGGTACGTTATAGATAATAAAATTTAAAATCAGAATATGCAGTGATGATATATTTTTGTAGGCTAAACCAGAAGGTAGCTTCACGCTGGTTTCTTCAACAAAAACCTGGTTTTGGTCTACAAAAATACGTCATCCCTTGCAGCACTCGATTGCCTCTAAACTCCATGCTCTTTACAGGTTCTTGCTGAACCCGGCAGCAGTCACAGAAGATCACATAGTGCAGTTTCGCTTCTTGGGGATCCTAATGGCGGTGGCCATTCGAACCAAAAAGCCCTTGGATATGCACCTGGCGCCGTGGGTGTGGAAACAGATGTGTTGTATTCCTCTGGGAGCCGCCGACCTGGAGGAGGTGGACCTGCTCACGTACCGCTCACTTCAGGGCATCTTACACCTGGACAACAGCGTGATCAATGAAGAGAACTTCACAGTGGTGAGCAACACAGACCCGAGAGACCAGCAGAGATCTTCCATTCAGACATGACTTTCTTCACAAACTTCTTTTATTATTTGTAGATGATCCCACTGGACTCGTTTGTGGCTCACAGTGCTGATGGCACGTTGGTTCCGGTGATTCCTGGTGGGCATAACGTCCCCCTGACGTTCTCCAACAGGAACGATTATGTGGAGAGAGCCTTGCACTACAGACTTCACGAAATGGACAGACAGGTATCTGCCTCTCTTCTAGACTCTTCGGAATTAAAGTCTCACTTAAAGGAATGGCTCGTATAGAGCGATCGTGCTTGCGGACAGTACGTAATGGTAATGCGGTTTTTGTGTGTATGTAGGTGGCAGCAGTAAGGGAGGGCATGTCCTCAATCATCCCGGTCCCGTTGCTTTCCCTGCTCACGGCTCGACAGCTGGAACAGCTGGTGTGCGGCTTGCCCGAGGTCTCTGTGGAGATGTTGAAGAAGGTGGTACGATACCGTGACATTACTGACAGCCATCAACTCATTGGCTGGCTGTGGCAGAGCCTCGAGGAATTCACCAATGAGGAGAGAGTGCTGTTCCTGCGCTTTGTGTCAGGACGCTCTAGACTGCCATCCAATCCGGCAGACATCACACAAAAATTTCAGATCATCAAAGTCGATCGGGTAAGGCCACTGTCAGGTGTAGAATATCCTCTTTATTATAAACTAACTAAAAATAATTATTTTAATTTAATATCTAATAATTTAATGACAAATGACAAAATTGGTCTAGAATATTGTCTTTACAATATAATTTAAAATAAATTAAAAAATGAATTATTACATTGAATTTAATTAAAGTTTATTACATTATTCAGCTTTATTCAGTTAACTACAAAATAGTTTTAATTGAACAAGATTTAGTGACGACAAATTACTAAAATTTACTTTTGAATGAAATACTAAAAATTATTTTACTAAAATATACCCCAAAATTGTATTGTCATTTGTTTGATTATTAATGTTTATTATAAAGGTTTGGCAGTTATATTGAAATTAACTTTTGAACCAAAAAATAGCTAAAATTCTCCCAAAAATGGAAAATTATAGATTGTATTTTTACGATTTCAAAAATGGACTAAATAACTGACAGCTAATACTGTCGAATGATTTAATCAACCAGAAAAAAAGTTTTTGTGTACATGCGTGTGCGTAGTGTGTATAATTATTTTCTAATTATTTTATAAATACGCACATATGCATGTATACATTTAAAAAAAAAAAAAAAAAAAAAAAAGAAATTTGTTTTATATATTAAATGTATTTATATAAATATACACGGAAATATATACTGAAAATATATGTGTGGTTGTATATACATAATAAAAATATACACATTATGCACACATTATGTAAAAAGTTATTTTGTCAATAGTAGTTAAATGGTGGAGTTATCCACCAATCTTGGTAGTATTGGCAAATATCGTCCGATCAATCAGCCATCTAAATATGTATTTTCCATGCCCGAATTGGGATGAAATCCAGGTCTCACTGTTTTTTCTCTCAACAGCCTGTGAACGGGCTTCCTACGGCCCAGACGTGCTTCTTCCAGCTGCGCCTTCCTCCCTACACGAGCCAGGCCATACTAGCCGAGCGCCTACGCTATTCCATTCACAACTGTCCCTCCATAGACATGGACAACTACATGCTGTCACGCAACACCGACCCTGCCGATGGCTCCGACACGGAGTACTAACACGCCACCCTCAAAAACAGACTCTACAACGCTACAAAGCACAAAATAACCCTCATAAATGCCTCCGGTTGCACTTCTTTTTCATACATGCAATACATTTCTCGGTCACAAAGCCTCACGTTCTTACTCTCCGCGGTACCCAGAACGCACCGCAGTCGCCAGTTCTTCCACAAGGTCAAAGGGAGAATATTTAAGCAATTAGAGTCTTTATTTATTCCTTTTTGTATCATCTTCGTGTCTCTGAATGTTTGCAGGAAACTTCGTAAAACGGAAAAAAATATTACCATACCGTTACAAGCGCCGTGCCTGGAATGGTCGCGATGGTTTCTTCTCTTGGCGTTAGCGACAGAAACCGGGGTCAGTTCGTAGGTGAGCACTTGGCAGCTAGCTTCCTGCCCCGGTTTATGCCAAAGGCTATTAAACTACTGTACTGTACTGTACACAATACCTGTACGCAAGACTCAGTGAAGAAAAAAGAAAAAAAAGTACTGTGAGTCTGAGAAACAAGTCCCAGAGCAATCGTTTGGGCATTTGTATCAAGCTAGCTTGTATCTTTAATGAATGTATACTTGCAAATGCCATGCACGTGTGCACTCCAATCTTTTATTTGCCAAATACTGTACTGATGCTGTACATTACATAGGGTTTAACGAATTTTAGCGTTTTTTTTTTTTTTTTTTTTGTTGCAACTGTGAAACGGCGCGTGGAGACGTTTGGTGATTGTCGTGTCCGTCTGTGCATTCTCACAGAGCGGGAGTGCAGGTTTCTTACACTATGCTGATCGGTCATCAGTGTTATTATGTGCTTTGAGCTCGTATGCCTCAGTGCTGGATGTAAAACATGTTTTGACTGTTTTTACTGGTGTGTTTGATAGAGGAGAGTCGCTCTTTACTCTCTTAACTTTCTGTATGCGGTGGTTTACAGTATCGGTCGATTATCATTATTTGTTTTTCCATAAAATATTTATCCGAGTGAGCTTTATGTGTTGGGAAGTCGACTAATGAAGGCTCATTGCGCTGTTTTGCACTTTAGACCTGTATGCATTGCGCTTTAGGAAAATCGCATTCACTATAATATTTAAAGATTTCAGATTAATTTATCTAGAGATTCTCCAAACACCAACGAGTCACTACTGATATAAACCTCTTGGCTGATTTTTTTTTTTTTTTTTTTTTTTCATGGAAGTATCCAGAACTAACATAAAAGATTACTTTGTCAGGCTCTGATATGATGGTATTTGGTGATGCTCAAATTTCAGATTAAGCCATAAAACAAGAACGATTCAAGTCTCTTTAAACTGTATAATATCTCATGGCGATGGCCTCTCAGATGGACAATGCACTGTACTGTAAATTAAACTTTGTGTACAGACTTTTGTCTCCGCTTAATCGATTTCATTTGATTCTGAAAAGTTATTTCTGCCATGTTTTTGTGTCTCCCGTTTCCAAAGACCAAACAAAGAAAAAACAATAAATTCTTAATAACGGGAAGTTAGTTGTGATACAGTAAATATTAAGTACAATAAAAAAACTGTAACATCATTTATTCAGCAATTTATTCAGAGTCCATCCAAATTATCTTCATTCTGTTCCAAAGATGAATGATCTAAGGGTTTGGAATGGCATAAAGGTGAGTAATTAATAACTCAAGTAACTCAATCAAACCACATAGACAAAGCAAAAGTGATCACATAATAAAACCTAACACTTGTGTTACGACATTAACGTTGAGTCCAATATAGACTTCAACACGGGAGTAAACCTATGGGTGAGGTTTCCAGTTTTTTGGACGCTATCCACCTTTTTATGTAAAAAAAGGTCACTGCCATTTGTAGGGGTCTAGCTTCCGATCTCATATGTGTCCAGCTATTTGTAATCGTACAGAACCGTTTGTTTTGCTGCTTGATATTGAAAATTGGTGTGTCTTAGTGTACTATTTTAATGTATTTAACTATAGGCTGATGAACCGGAAGCCTCGCCCATTACTTCCACGTTGAGGAAAAAGGTAAATAACGGTAAGGTTAAAACTTTGCACTACAAACCAGTGTATTCATAATTTAGATAATAGATTAATATAACATAAGACGCACCAGTTTTCAATATCAAGCAGCAAATCGAACGGTTTTGTACATTAAAAAAAATCTGTATGAAGACGAGACCGGAAGCATAGAATTTGCAAATGGCCGCGTCCGATTTTACGTCAAGAAAACGGTAGAGAGCCGGCACCGCTGTCTTAGTTTCAATCTAAATTTTTTTTTTAGTCCCGAGCTGTTTCATGTCGACCTAAAAATGAAACGTTAGTAGGCTATTGCTGCTCTTTTAGCGTTGAATAGCGTTCAGACCTGAATAAAACTGCAAATTCATCCTTTGCCACTAGGTGCCGCTTCTGAAGCGTTAAAAGCACATAAACGCCGTTTTAAATGAAATCGACCAAGCATCGAAAGGGTTGGGAATATGAAACGTCGTTGAACAAATAAGGTAAAACAAAAATAATAATAAAATTGCATGCATGTCAGCCTGTTATTATGGACTCCCGAAACCAAAATATGAATCTTTCATAATCAATAATAGGAGCACATTAACAACACTATTATATAATGGAGTAGATCGTTCCAAAAGTTCTGAAACCTATGGAACTTTTGACAGTACTATGTCCTCTTGTATATCAAAAGACCAAAGCAAGTTTAGTTCATGACTGCTTTAAAGGATAGCTTGAAAATGAACGTTCTGGCATCATTAACTCACCTGTTTGATGCAGTTTGAAACCTATGACTGTCTTTCTTCTGTAAAGAACCTTTGTCTTTCCTTTAAAAAGGATATTTTGGAGAACGTTGCTTGTAGCCATTGACTTCCACAGCATTTTCCACATACATCAGTGGCTGCCAGCAGGCTTTTTCGTTACCAGCATTGTGCGAAATATCTTATTTGTGCTCAACTCAATCAACCATATAAGTTATGCATTATGAGATTTTGACCGATTCTATCCTCGCATGGATATTTGGACAAATAGGGTTGTAAAAATGCCCCCCACTACTAAGCCACCGACTGTACTCTATATTCAATTAGCAGCAGGTCTATCAGATGACCTCGCGTAATCAAGCCGAACGCTGTCTTATCACGCTGCGATAATTCAGCTGAGCGCAAGCGTATTTTTGGTTCTTTTACTCAATTACAATCCTGTTTTCAGACAAACAAATCATTTATCTCCATCTCTCTTCATACGAATCCCATAACAAAAGCTAATCAGATCACGCCAAGTATCGAATGGTACGATCAAGCTAAATGTGGTGGAAAACGTGGGCTGAAGGGGCCAAACCTGTTTAAAATCACAGACCACCGTTAGAACAAAGATGGGGCGTTCCGCTCCCCATCCCGAGATGCTATCGTTTTGATAAATTGCGCATGCCACCCGTCCTCCGAGACGAGAGGAGAGCGATTGTGATAATGAGCATCCTTGACTTGCTCCAATGAATTATGGGAGGAAGTGAAACTCGCCACTGATGACTGAGAGGATCAAAGAGAGGAGGGTAAACACTGATCTCAGCTGCTTTGATGCATTAGAGAGCTTGTGTTCGTGCAGGTCTGGAGAAGCGTCCTGAAGAGCCGCAATCATCGGCTGAGGCTGCTGCTGATGGCATGGACTTGAGAATTTAACCCGCCGTCTTCAGCGCTCAGATCAGCACATTTGGAGGTAGCCGGACTTTTTGAGTAAAAGCGTACAGTGCGAACCGATTTGCATTTCAATGCTGGTTCACACTGTCAGAAACGATCATCAGCAATTGTTGAAAGTATATATATAGTTATTATGCCATTAATTGATGCACAGCACTCTTTTAGATTTTTATTTGATGCTTTTATTAATGCTTTTTTTAAAAATATGTATTTTTAAACTTTCATTTGAATGTTTTAGTCATTTAAAGCACTTTTATTTTAAATATTCATACTGATTTTATAACATTTCGTAACATAACAGTTTGCAACGTCAAGTAAACTAAATGAAAAACGTTGGAAACATTTTAAAGTAGAAGTAAACAATTCTTAATAATATAATAATGCGATTTCTCTAAGACCTCACACGTCACAGTTTGAGTATGACTTCCTGTTATGAAAGAGGATTTTATACATGTCTGTACACTGTAGGGGACACCAGGACTAAAAGCATGTTTATTGGGAATTTTGGGACAATAACAGTTGAATAGGAAAATACATTTTATCAATATTTTAATGGAAATATTAGATCGTGTTATGAAAATCTGGCCAATTGTTACTCCTATTATGACATTTTTTTCAACATCCTAACAGTACATTAATTATGTAAATTAAATACAGCGTAAAGATAGAATTGTGTTTAATGGTTTAGGGAAATTTGTACATACACACTGCATAATACAAAACAGTATATCAAAACATTTTGTTAAATATTTTAGAACACAGTTTGGCATAAAATATCCTGAAACCTAAAAGTTTATTGTGTTGATTTAAAAAAAAAAAAAAAAAAAAAAATATATATATATATATATATATATATATATATATATATATATATATATATATGTCTATTCGATTATGCTTTAAACAATGAAAAAATTATTAATTCAAAAAATGTTTTTCTGGGTCTCAAGAGGATATACACACACACACATGATGAAAGAAAATTAACGTTAAAAGAAATAAAAAAAAAAGGTTTAGTTTATTTACATATTTCAAATATCTGTTCATATAGAAAAAAATTTCACACTCGCATAATTCAGTAAGTACAATTATTCCGACTAAATAAAAAGAATAAAAACTTGATATTAATCAATAAAATTGACAATAAAGGCAACAAATTGACAAAAAACTGTAACTATATATATATATATATATATATATATATATATATGTGTGTGTGTGTGTGTGTGTGTGTGTAAAAATGTAATTAAAAAAAATATTTAAGATAGTAACAAAAATTATAATAGTGATTAAGTGATACTAAAGAAACACTGACTGAAGAAAACCCCAAAAAGTTGAGGTAAGGCTGATGAGGCTGACCTCGTTGTCCGGATGTTATCCCATCTTTTAGTGCATTTATGGGTTAATTGATGACCCGCACAACTCCTAATTACGCCGCTATCACTGTGACTTACAGTTTGCTGAATCAGCATCACGAAGCCCATTCCTCAGAATATTTGTTTGTGCCGCTGGCTGACCTTATTAGGCATCTGTTTTATGCACGTACCTGTGTGAGATTCCCGCCACAGTCAGCAGCCTTGCAGCTGGTCCGGGGACGGTGGAGTCGTCAGCTCGCGGCTGTTTTTATAGGGTCATTCATCTATCACGGGCCCAGCGCACCGATTTAGAAAGGGCGTTGGAGAATGTCAAACCAAAATATTACTGCTGAGCCTGAACGGCGCGCGAAGAAAGACCAAGAACGAGAAAGAAAGAGGCGATCCTAAACAAGAAGTTTTATTAGTGTGTCTGAATCAAATATGTGATGTGACCCACTCGGCAGTCAGCCCTGTGTCTTTGACCGAAAGAGGCCAGGAAATATATATATATATATATATATATATATATATATATATATATATATATATATATACTATATATACATATATATAATGCTGAGGTGCGTGAAACTTTCAAATCGCATGGGGAAAGAGAAGTGGGTGAGTTCCCATTTATATATCTATGAGAGAAATGAACTCCCTCCAGCATATACGAGTCATTTATTATCAGCTGTATGGGATCTGAGAGAGAGTTTTATGTAGAGTACGAAAAGGAGCCCATATTTGTAGCTTAAATAAAGCGAATGAATGCAAATACTGTGTAGGGAGAGTGGGGTAAGCTGTGCTGCAGTAATATTTGCCATGTGACCGTATATTTTCATATGTAGAGCTCATCGTAACAGTGATTGAGAGATGCATAACATAACATAGAGACAACATTTAAATACAACTATAATGAACTTCCAAAAATACTAGTAAAACTATACCATATTCAAAATCACATTTATGGTAATAAATAACCTCATATTCCCATCCATGGTACTGCCACAGGACTTAAAGTGGCAGTAAAGGTGATGTTAAATCTTGAAAGGGAAATTGAATTGCAGCTACATCAGTACATTAGTCCAGAAGTAATGCAGAAGAGCCGGACATAATGTATTAGTTTTATTTATCTCTACTCTAACCCACGCAAATCCAGTTTTAAGTGTCACTGCATTTTATTTGCACAGCTGAAGAGGATTCACTTGTCATTTGTTCCATGCATCCTAAACTTGCGATTGAAAAAAAAAAAGCAAGCCACAACCGTACGGAGCTACGAGCGGTCACTATGTGATGTCTTAGTGACATCATCTCTCTCATTGTTTCCAAGGCAACACAGCCGGCTGTGACGCAGGTGATTCGATACTCTCCGCGGTCACACGAGCTAACGTTTACCCGCTGCAGAAGACGCTTTGAAATGTTGGATGCGTCGCACAAGCACGCTCTCAGATAGCGTGCGTTCGCATAATAAACACGCAAATGCATCAATATCACAACAGACAGTGCTGTGCACGCAGAAACGAAGTCTCGCATCTGCTCGGCTGCCTGCGCTGTAAGAAGCCGCATCATAACTGACCCGTGCACAAGGAGTCAACTGCATGTGTGCGTGCATGTCACTCTTCATCTGTGGGAATGTGATGATGGCTGCTCTTGGTATCGCGCGCTAGCGAATCATGCGCTTGTCTGAGCACACCAGCAATTGTTATAGAAACGAACCAATAACGGATCAGATGGTCGAGGCAGAGTCTCTCGGCCGGTCTGATCCGAAGGTTGCAAAGAGCAAATTCAAGTAACAAATTGCGATTAATCGCATAAATGTGCTTAAATGCGATCAGCATGGTTAAGGTAGCAAAATAAATCCATTTAAAGGAATGGTTCGCCCAAAAATGATCATTCGCTAAATCTCATTTAAAATGTCGATGAGTCGATCGGAACAGATTTGGAGAATTTTAGCATTGCATTACTTCTAATTGCATTGCATCTACGGTGAATGGGTGCCGTCACAATGAGCTGAAAAAAGCACCAAAGTCTCATGTTTGTAATAAACAAATGCAGTTTCTGGCTGTTTAGTCCATAATATGCTTACTCCGGTGTAAAAGTAGTCTCATCTGAATCAGGAGAGAAATATGAACAGATCAAGCACCATTTATAAAACAGTTCCAAAACAGATATGTTGGTGGATTTTATATAGAAGTTTATATAAAAGTGGTAGTCATTCCTATTGCTTTGACAGCCTTTGAAAACCATAGTGGATCTGTTTGGTATTGCTCATGCTATATTGCTCGGTTTTTGGCTCCTTTTAAGATTTTATATATTTAATACTATACTTACATTTAAATTTTGTGTCCACTATGTGCCTGTCTGTGTGTGTGTGTGTGTGTGTGTGTCTGAGATCTGACCAGATTTATGACTCCTGCAGTCTCTCCCAGTGAGAACTATTAAGATATTCTCATAGAATGCATTATGAACTCCTTATTTTATTTATAGAGCCATGGAGGCAAGAATGCACAGAGGGCCAGAAATAGACATTGTGTATGTACGTATTAATGTGGCGTGATGATTTATTTGTTTAGAATATATCAACGTAATATTTCATTTTGCTTATCAGAACATCACCTACTTCAGTGCTATTTATGGATCTGTGCTGTATGCCGTCTTACAGTTAACTTGTGTAATATGTGGTATATATTTGCATATGCTAACATCGCCAACTTTTCGTATGTGTTACGACCCTGATGTGTCATAAGTGTGCAAGCTGTAAATGTATCAAGTAGTCAATTCAGGCTGGAGTCATCACACATAATATTTATACAGTATTTTAATGTCTACTGTGCTGAATTTTTATTTTTAATTTAATTTAAATAAATTTTTTGGAAATATATATATATATTTATTTTTAATATATATATATATATATATATATATATATATATATATATATATATATATATATATATATATATATATATATATATTTGAAAAAGATGAAAAGGATGACTGACAATAAAAGTTTTGAATAAATGCTTTCCATTTGAACTATTCTTTATTAAAAAATTTTTTAAAAGTATCACTGGCCCAAAAATGAATTTTAATATTGATAATAATAATAATAAATATTTTAGCAAATCAGCACAGAATTATTTCTGAATACTAGAGTAATGATGCTGAAAATTCAGCTTTACATCACAGGAATGAATTACATTTTAATATATATTGCAATAGCGAATAGTTTTCCAGCATTGTAATAATATTTTACATTTTTATTGATTTTACTGACTTATTGGTATAATAAATGCAGCCCCGATGAGCAAAAACTCATTAATCCTGGATAGTAGTAAAGTGATTTTTTCATGCACTTACTACGGGGATGACATCCATATTGCGCTCGGTGTGCTTTTCCTTGTTTTGCAATGCAGGCCCTATTGCTTTGATTCGAACAGCTTAGAGCGTGAATAACGGCAGACTGTGCAATTAAGAGCGCAGTACCTCTCCTGTCCGTTAGGGGCCAGTGTGTTGATTGAGATTGAGCTGCTGTTCTTCTCGGCGCTTGTTCCCAGCACGAGGCCGCGGCCCGTTCCGCGCAGCCCCGTCTCTCGCTCTCATTGGCTCGGCAGGTTCTGGTTCACCTAATCCCCGCTGGATCCTCTGTGCCCAGGGGAACGAAAAGACACGGATTAGGTAACACGAAGCAGTCGATGTCGAAAAGCCTTGCGAGCAAGAAATGAGAGGAACAGGAGAAAGCTCTCCCGGTATGTTTAGCCCCGCCCACTCGGGTAATTACAGCAGCGTTTGAAAGCGGCGCTGACCTCTCTCCTGTCTCTGCGTCTCTGTTTGTCAGTCTTTCTGATGTTGACAAACGACTCTTCCGTTTCCTGTTACCTTATGACAGCTGTCAGCAGCCCCGTGTGGGCTTTTACCTCGTTTGCTCTGCACTGAGTTTACATGTGCACCTGCTTACTCGGGGTTTACAGCAAAACCACTGACGGTAATCTTTGGCTGTTATTATAACGATGATTTCTCAGGGTAATAAGTGTGCCTTTATTCCACAACAATTTCAAGGCCCTAAGATTTTAATTTTGAGAACATTGAAGTTAAACAATACCATAACACGATACTACATTTAAATAGAATTCTATTTAAATTATTACATTTTTTGTTTTATTTATTTACGTGTGTATCTTAATTATGGCAAATATATTTTAAGTTAACTATAATATAGCGTTTGTGTAAATTTATATAAAATGATTTTATATTACTATAATATAGAATATAATAAAAATATTTCTCTCTGCATATGTTATATCACAGTTTAAATGTCACGATTATCATTATGTCCCAAAGTTCAAATCACATGGTTAAATATCACAGTTTATTATGCGAGCATGTGAAATGTAAAATATTGTTACTCTATATATATATACTGTATATACAAATATATTGTAGTTCTTTATATTAAAGTTTGGCTATTTTTTTACATTGTAATATATTCTTCATATTGCTTTTTATTACTTTAATATAATAACATTGCTATAGTGCATTATTAAATTCTATTCTATTATTCTATTCTATTACAGCCATGTGAGTTTTTTTATATACTAATAATTATTAATTATTATATAGCTATTGTTAATATAGTTAAATGTAATTAAATGTCTTTTTTTATTTCATACAAATGACAAAATACTTATTACAGACTCATAAAAATGAAGGTTAATATTGTCTTAATATGGATAAAATGTATGGAGAAATCTTTTCAACATTCCCATTGAACTTTCTTGTGGACTCTAGCATCTAGATTTGTTTAGGGGACATTTATCCAATAACTCCTTTTTGATTTAATTTCGGTCAGGTTTTCAGTCCAGAGTAATGCAAACAGAAATGCTCAATCTAAACTCATAAATTAATATCCACACGAAATTGATTAAGCGGACATCATCAGCCTGTAGCCTGATCTGTTTTTACTTGCGTCCCACCCTCTGCTCTGGTTTTTTTTTGTGATTAAGTCAGTCTTTCATGAGTTCCCAATAGAGGAAGGTTGTAAAGATTGTTTTATTTGGGTTTCCTGAATCTCTGATGTGATACTTTTAGACTAATTAATTCCCAAAACCGTAGCGGGCCTGAATTTCCCAGCGGAGCACGGCGGAAAGTCTTGGATCACTAAAAATATTTGCAACGTTAGGAGGAATAACATAACAGCCTTAATCATCCCAGGTATAAATCGTACATAGTATAAATCAACCCTCTTTTGTATTGCGTATATATATCATATACATTGGCTTTATAATAAGTAAATATAGAACAACGTTTCCAATTTTTAAAAACATGCCACTTCCTGTGTTTTAATTAGAATTCCTCGGCAGACGGATCACACAGCTGTGTTTAAAGGTGCAGTCGCAGGCTTTATTACACAGCGCCGGTTCAATTTGCATGTCTTTGACCCACAGCATTATTTTCTCTTTGAGCTGCCAAGCACTGAATTGAGTTGTGAAAGGTCAGTGAATTGCAGCGAGAGCGAGTGTGAGGTTTTGAGCGCGTGTCTGTTATCTGGAGTTGTTATTGGTCTGCATACAGGCGTGCAGCTCATGCGCTGAAGCCGCAAGTCTTGCTGTTTTAAAGGTGAACTTAATTTCTCTCCCGCTGGGCCTAAATAAAAGGGGAAAGGAGAGCTAAAGTGAGAGGGATATTAAAAAGAGGGAATAAGAGAGGGGGTTCTCTCATTCCCGGTAGCTTCTGTCTCTCTCTCTGTCACCCTAAAACTAGTTTTGTCTGCTGCGAAAACATCCTTAGAAGCAAAAGACTGTCTAACAGAATGCAGTTCGCTTTAAGGAGCCATTTATCTGAAATCGGTTGCCAGAAGAACTGATTACATTTACATTTCTTTTGCAATGCTCAGAATTAATGTTTGTATTTTTATGCATGTTATTATACATTTAATTCACATTTATGTTGTTTTTAGAATTTTAGATCTTATTTATAGGCCTATTATAAATATACTTAACATGTATCTTATATTTGACTATAATTGTTGAGCTTATAGAGTGTGTGTGTATATATATATATATATATATATATATTTATATATTATATATATATATATATATATATATATATATATATATATATATAATATATATATTACATACATATAATAAAATATGTATATATAAAAATATATATGTGCAAATGATTAATTGCAAATTAATTATATATAAGTTAATTATATTTTTATTAAATATATATATATATATATATTAGTCTAAGAAATATTCATATATCAGGCTGAAATATATATTGTAATAAATAAAAATATATCTGTATTATGTTATTGCATATACATACATATGTTCAAATATCTTGTTACATTATAAATAAAATGTATATGTATATATGCTTTAAGTAATAAATTACATATATTTCACGTACACACACTGAATGATATAGTTGATATAATTAATAAATAAATGAATATTATATAAAAAATATATATTATCAATAAATAGCCTGTGTATGTTTCACAATGAAACATTAATGTATTTTTATATACACACAAGCATTTTATTATAACTGTTTACATATATTGTGAAATCCTGACTTTTTAATGACTCTAACAAAAAACTCTTTGATTTGTTGACAACCCGACAAACTTTGCAAAAACCCACAATTAGGCCTAGTTTTTCCTCAAAGTGTTTGCTGCATCAGTCTAATTCCCTAAATATGTAAACATGGCTTTGTTTCTATGTAAAACTCTTTATTTATTTGTTCCGGAAGCTACATGAAGACTTGAGGTGATTGTTTTTGCGTGCAGTTTGTGCCGTAGTGCTGCCGTATGAGGTTAAACTACCCAGAAAGCCGCTCTGCAGTGCTTCTGGAGTTTGATCGGGTGCTAAAGTCCCATCCATCATCATACGGCACGCCGCGCAGTCATAGTCAAAGTGTGAGTTGTGAGGATTTGTTGTCTGTGACTTTCTGGAGTGTGACGGTGCTGTCGGTACCGGGGTGACGGACTTCTGATCCCCGTGGGTCTGATCCCGGGCCGATGATGATCGTCGACCGACTGGAAATTGGACACATCAATCCCACTCAAACGCATGAGTGTTCCTGTCTTTGACTCTGGTCCGTCTGATATACAGCTTCCTGAGGAGCCAAGTGAAAAACATCACAGTCATTGCTATTATAGTCGACACACGATTTCAACATTTTTATTTTATCATCACACTTCTGATAGTATACACTTCTGCTGTCCACATGCAGTGTGTTCGAGTCATGTCAGACAGATCTTATTTACGGGTTAAACGTACAATTATGAATGGGAATTTCCTTTTTTTTTTTTTTTAAATGCCCCGGGGGGCGCGTCAGTAACAAAACGTGTCGTGTGCAATTGACGCAGCTGAATAATTTGTTGAAATTAATAAAACTTTATAAATATATTTTTTTGGAATGCATATTAAGACTATAGGCCTATAAGTTACATATAAAAAAGTTTATATCATTGTATAATGTATATAATGTATATATGTATGCGTGTGTGTGTGTGTATATGCTGCATACACAAACAAAAACAAAACCTTAATTTGGATGAAAATAATAGACAGCACTAATGTGTTTTTCTTTTTGTATCAAATAAACCCATCCTTGGTGAGCAAAACCTTTTTTTCAAAACCATTTTTACCAACAGCAAAGTTTGTTTAGTCTCTACCTCATAGTCTACCATTTTGCAGTGTTTTTGCTTTGAAGCAGCTATTATATAGCTCTACTTGGTGTGGTTCACGACTGTCGTGACCTGTGACCTTTCACCTCAAACATTGCCCCCAGAATTAGGACCCCTCTGTTCGGCCCTAATTCAAGATTCACCCATAACCCTCAGCTTTCTCTTAACCAAAGTTGGTTAAAGTAAAACGACTTCTCGATCACAGTCAGCACTTTCCACAGTTCAGTCTTCTGTCATTGCAGCTGCAAACTGATTGGAAAGGCTTTGAATATTTCACTCTCAGCATGATGAAATTACCAGGGATGGAGGACGCGGCGCTAACGGTCCCCTACGTGAGATATTTCCTTTTTTGATGTGCATTGTGCCGAGGCTGGTCTCTGCTGCAGATATGCTTCATCCCAAATTGTTTTTCAGTGTCGGTTCTTAAGTGGTGCGAGGCGGATTTCCACCGCAGTGTTTCTTGCTTTACCGTTAAGTGGGAGGGTTGAGATTGCTTCTTAATTCCTTCACCGTCGAGTTTTATTTGAATATCTGCCATGAAAGCTTTATTGATTCCTTTATTTTCCTCTCGCACATTTTGTCTTTGTTGCTCTGCGTGGTAGTGGTTTTTCCTCCACGCGTCTCTCTCTGTCTATCTATCTGCATATTTAAAAGTACATTGGAGGAACTTTGTAGTTCTTGCGCTTTATCAAATCCATCTGCTCCAAAAGTACTCTGAGTCAGCGTTATACGAGACTGTAAGTGTGTTCTTATTTATGTAAGCGCGTGTGGAGGTGTAGACGGTGTGTGTGTGTGTGAGAGAGGGAAAATACATTGATTGAAGGAAAGAACAGTTTGAACTTATTACAGCCCCGGTGTCTGAAACACAAACACTTTATAGCTCCGATTGCCCTGAAGCACATTATGTTCATTGTTTTCAGCAACGCACCCACTGAAATCTCTCTTTCTGTGTGTGTGTGTGTGGTTTGTGTCTGTGCGTGTGTGTGTAGAAGTTTAAGGGTTTTTTTTTTAGTTATATCATTAAAATTGTAATATATCCACGTTTATTTATAATACACATGTTCATATAGAGCATACAAAGTTGGGCTCATAAGTTTACACACCCCTTGCAGAACATATGTTCAGAATTTTAAGGATCATTAAAATTGCGTGTTATTTTTATTTAGTCCTCTCTTGAACACGCTATTTCACATAAACGCATAATGTTTATACAGACGTGGACAAAATTGTTGGTACCCTTTGGTCAATGAAAGAAAAAGTCACAATGGTCACAGAAATAACTGTTATCTGACAAAAGTAATAATAAATAAAAATTCTATAAATGTTAACCAATGAAAGTCAGACATTGTTTTTCAACCATGCTTCAACAGAATTATTTAAAAAAATAAACTCACGAAACAGGCATGGACAAAAATGATGGTACCCCTAGAAAACACTGAAAATAATGTGACCAAAGGGACATGTTAATTCAAGGTGTGTCCACTAATTAGCATCACAGGTGTCTACAACCTTGTAATCAGCCATTGGGCCTATATATATGGCTCCAGGTAATCACTGTGTTGTTTGGTGATATGGTGTGTACCACACTCGACATGGACCAGAGGAAGCAAAGGAAAGAGTTGTCTCAAGAGATCAGAAAGAAAATTATAGACAAGCATGTTAAAGGTAAAGGCTATAAGACCATCTCCAAGCAACTAGATGTTCCTGTGACTACAGTTGCACATATTATTCAGAAGTTTAAGATCCATGGGACTGTAGCCAACCTCCTGGACGTGGCACAGGAGGAAAATTGATGACAAATCTAAGAGACGGATAATCCGAATGGTAACAAAAGAGCCTAGAAAGACTTCTAAAGAGATTCAAGGTGAACTTCATGCTCAAGGAACATCAGTGTCAGATCGCACCATCCGTCGTTGTTTGAGCCAAAGTGGACTACATGGGAGACGACCAAGGAGGACACCATTGTTGAAAACGAATCATAAAAAGCAAGACTGGAATATGCCAAACTACATGTTGACAAGCCACAAAGCTTCTGGGAGAATGTCCTGTGGACAGATGAGACAAAATCGAAGTTTTTGCCAAGGCACATCAGCTGTATGTTCACAGACGAAAAAATGAAGCATATCAAGAAAAGAACACTGTCCCTACTGTGAAACATGGAGGAGGCTCTGTTATGTTCTGGGGCTGCTTTGCTGCGTCTGGCACAGGGTGTCTTGAATCTGTGCAGGGTACAATGAAATCTCAAGACTATCAAGGAATTCTAGAGAGAAATGTACTAGCCAGTGTCAGAAAGCTTGGTCTCAGTCGCAAGTCATGGGTCTTGCAACAGGACAATGACCCAAAACACACCGCTAAAAACACCCAAGAATGGCTAAGAGGAAAAATTGGACTATTGTAAAGTGGCCTTCTATGAGCCCTGACCTCAATCCTATTGAGCATCTTTGGAAGGAGCTGAAACATGCAGTCTGGAAAAGGCACCCTTCAAACCGGACACAACTGGAGCAGTTTGCTCATGAAGAGTGGGCCAAAATACCTGCTGAGAGGTGCAGAAGTCTCATTGACAGTTACAGGAAGCGTTTGATTGCAGTGATTGCCTCAAAAGGTTGCGCAACAAAATATTAAGTTAGGGGTACCATCATTTTTGTCCAGGTCTGTTTCATGAGTTTATTTTTTTTTAATAATTCTGTTGAAGCATGGTTGAAAAACAATGTCTGACTTTCATTGGTTAACATTTATAGAATTTTATTTATTATTACTTTTGTCAGATTAAAGTTATTTCTGTGACCATTGTGAGTTTTTCTTTCATTGACCAAAGGGTACCAACAATTTTGTCCACGTCTTTATATACCCCACGAGACAAAATAATAACTGCATTCATCAGCGA
The DNA here is from genome assembly GCF_018831695.1 of Puntigrus tetrazona. Taxonomy (NCBI): domain Eukaryota; kingdom Metazoa; phylum Chordata; class Actinopteri; order Cypriniformes; family Cyprinidae; genus Puntigrus; species Puntigrus tetrazona. The sequence goes on from NC_056719.1 coordinate 509,411, forward strand.
CGTTCAAAAGTTTTCATACCCCTGAATCTTGATAATCTGTGCTTTTTCTCTGGATGACAATACATAACTAGAACAATACAACTATTTGAAAATCTGAAATCTAAATATTGAGAATCACCTTTAAAGCTGTACAAATGGATATTTTGGAAATGTACAAAATATCTACTTAATATCCTAAAGATCTTTGGCATAAAAGAAATATTAATAATTCTGATCCAAACAACAGTGGCTTTGTTTTTTCCAGGTCACATACAACTCTTGAATATATACATGTATATATATATATATATATATATACACAAAAATATAAAATTTAATACAAACTTCTATTTTGGATGTGATTTGTGATTATTTGATTTGACACCACAAAAAAAATATATTGATAATTAAACATTTTTATCATCTCTGTCTGCAAGATTTCTTTTTGCATGTGGAAGAATATTTTCAACAGTACCGTTATATGAATCATGCAGCTCCAGAGAGATTGTCTGTGTAATGTTCTCTGCCACAGGAAGTGGCTCATAGAGCTGAAAATCTCTTTGGAACAGCGCACTCAAATCAAGAAGAAAAAGAATAAACCCAGATCGAACAAGAGAGAAGATGTGAAGATGGAAAACATGAGGGAAAAATACCCAAATTATGTAAGTGCAGCATAATAAAATAACATGTACCTACCTACAATGAACAGGGATTACTTATGTACCAAGCCGATACTTACAGTACAAAAGAAATGACACTTTTATCACACTTTATAAGGATATTTCCAGAAATAACCTCTGAATGAGAAGCAGGACAAGCGCAGCAACACAGATTCGATTCAAAGAAAATAACAGACTGCAAAGACGACAGAAAGACGAGAAATCACACCTTCCTTTAGCTTCATTTTTAAGTGTGCACGGCTTTGTATTAATGCACCCTATGGAGTGATCATATGTTCCCTACCGTGGGGTTTCAAGAGGGATTGAGAGAGTGAGAGACAGAAGGAGAGAAATAGGCCTAATTTTGACTGAGGATGTTTTTCTTTAGAAATAACTTTATAGCAAGGCTAAAATATTAAAGAGGTATTGCTGATTCAAGTTAAAAACATGTTGAGCAATGCTGTAATTTAAACTGTAAAGTTGTATAAAGGGATTATTTATGCATTATTTAGTGTATTTGGTGCAATGTGTTTATGTGGTAAAATACATTACTGTACATTATTGTTCCTCCTCTAAGCCCCTCCTTCGATTTGTACAAAGCTCATCGTTCTAAAAAAGCGAGGTGTGCTCTGATTGGCCAGCTATCCAGCGCATTGTTATTGGCCAAATACTTTAAGCGTGTGGCAGAAATGTTAGGCTTCTCACCGTGACTTGATACCGTGTCCCGGCGCTATGTCACAAAAACAATAAAATCCATTACAAATAAGCCATTTGTTTCATCTAGTGTGGACATAATTACTGATTTTAATGGCGTTGCGCCTTAAAATTTACTATGTCTGCGTTCTCGATCGGAGAAAGACAAAAAACAAGCATTACTCTACACTCAAAACTCTCATTTGCATATTAAGCAGCAGGTTCTTTTAATAAGAAAAGATAACTTGCTTAAAGATGAAGGGTAAAAGTAATTGCTTCTAAAAAAAAATCACATTGATGCTTTTTAAATGATCCAAAATTTTCCTTCCAGTTTTTTTTATTTAATTTTTTTTTTTTGGTAACCCACAAATGCTCTTGACGTACTGAACATGGAATATTACTTCAATTTTAATGTCGTTTCTCCAAAAATATCCATGAAATTCTCTTATGTGTTCATACATATACTCACGCACGCTAAAAGTTTCCTTGTGAAATTTTGAAAAAAAAAAAAAAAAAATCGATTTAATCAAAGCTGAAGCAATGAAGTGAACCCTTTGATGTTTGGAGGTGGTTGGAGAGAGAGGTGAAGTTTAGAGCCGCTGGGCTTTTACTCTTTCCTCTCATCCTCACTTCCCTCTCTCTTCCTCCGATTATATAATGCTGACGTTTTTGCCAAACCCTGTGTTATCATTTTTTAATGTGTCTCTCTGAGGCTAATCCGTAACATGGCCCTGCTGAAACTTCACACCACACTCTGACATGTCTCTAAATTTACCACAGAAAGGCCAGACAGTCCGAAATGCATATTACATCTGCAGCTATTAGAAGTGAGAGAGAGAGAGTGCGTGTCAGTGTGTGAAAAAGACTTTTAATGTTGTTGTTTGTGAATACCTTCCCTCCTGTACTCCAGAGCATTGACCGTCTTATTAAAATCACTTCATGTTGAGGCTGCAGTGTGTTTTCTGCACAACACGAAGCAACAAACATAATTAAAAAAGCAAGAAGTGTTTATGATATTCTAGTCTATAGATGTGACTTGGTACGCTATGGGATTTGGAAAAAACCAAAAAAAAAACTTTTTTAGGTCTAAAAAGTTGCAGTAGTTATTTTCTATCATAGGAAAAACACTGGCATGCATTTGGTTAGAAAATGGTTCTCACACTTTCACCATTCGAACGAAATCTTGTGCTTTCACCATTTCATACTCGGTTATTTTTACTATTCCACATCTTGTGAATTCTTTCAATTTCGATTCAATTTTAATCATGTCATACAGATTTTTACATTTTTCCCATTTCGCACGAATTCTTGCATGTTCAGTTTTTTCTTATCAATCTAAATTCTCTAACTAATCATGTCTTACAAATTGTATTTATATGAGGTGCATTATTTCACCGTATGTGATTTTTATTTTCAATCTCTGCATAAAAACTCCTACGATATCGGCATCTTATATAAACTCTTACAGTTTTGTCATCTCATGCAAATTTGTCTGGTCTTTTTTTTTTAGTTACATTTTAATTTTGAAGAGACAAAGCTGAACAGTGAGTCTTTCGTATTTAAATTTGGTTGCTTGGGTTTAAATAATTCAGTCCACTCAACTGGGATGCAGCAGTAGACTTCGGTGTGGTGAGTCAGCTTACTATATTGGAAATCATTGAGGGGTTTGTTGGGGAATTACCTTAAGTTATCTTATAAGAAAGACTTCAGCCTTTTGCTGGAGGTCGTGGAAGCGTCTAAACTGTGGGAGGGTGGTGATTTACGAACTTAAACGCAAACTCCCATTTGTTACCTGACTTCGATTTGTAACCAACTCAGCAAAGGGCGAGAGAATACCTTGCTGAGCAAGTCAAACAGCAGGGCTATAAATACAATAGAAAATGACTCATCCCATCCATCCCAGAGGGAAAACGTAAACTGGAACACCCAAGTGACAAACTAGTCAGTCCCGGCATAAATCTCTAGTCTCCGCTTTCTCTTGTTTCTTTGCTTGCGGTTATTATCAGAGCAGTGATTTGTTTTTGTTATGAACAATCTTTGATATATGTAATGTTTTGTCTGGAGAAGTGTTGTGTCTGAGTTGTTTAGTGTTGACTGGTAAAGAAAGACTCATAGTGTATGAGATCGCACAGTTTCTATTAATACATCCAAAGATATATATATATATATGTGTGTGTGTGTGTGTGTCTGTGTGTATGTTGAGTGTATTTATAACTTAAATATCATATAAAAAATATTTAATATATAAATGTAATATATTGTTCTTAAATATATACATGCATGTGTGTTTATTTCTATATACATAATAAATATGCACAGTGCACTTATGTATTGTGTTTGTGTGTGTGTATATTATATTTGCATATATATATATATATATATATATATATATATATATATATATATATATATATATATATATATATATATATATATATATATATATATATATATATATATATATATATATATATATATATATATATATATATATATAGACAGTGGACAAAATTGTTGGTACCCTTTGGTCAATGAAAGAAAAACTCACAATGGTCACAGAAATAACTTTAATCTGACAAAAGTAATAATAAATAAAATTCTATAAATGTTAACCAATGAAAGTCAGACATTGTTTTTCAACCATGCTTCAACAGAATTATTAAAAAAATAAACTCATGAAACAGACCTGGACAAAAATGATGGTACCCCTAACTTAATATTTTTTGTTGCGCAACCTTTTGAGGCAATCACTGCAATCAAACGCTTCCTGTAACTGTCAATGAGACTTCTGCACCTCTCAGCAGGTATTTTGGCCCACTCCTCATGAGCAAACTGCTCCAGTTGTGTCCGGTTTGAAGGGTGCCTTTTCCAGACTGCATGTTTCAGCTCCTTCCAAAGATGCTCAATAGGATTGAGGTCAGGGCTCATAGAAGGCCACTTTACAATAGTCCAATTTTTCCTCTTAGCCATTCTTGGGTGTTTTTAGCGGTGTGTTTTGGGTCATTGTCCTGTTGCAAGACCCATGACCTGCGACTGAGACCAAGCTTTCTGACACTGGCTAGTACATTTCTCTCTAGAATTCCTTGATAGTCTTGAGATTTCATTGTACCCTGCACAGATTCAAGACACCCTGTGCCAGACGCAGCAAAGCAGCCCCAGAACATAACAGAGCCTCCTCCATGTTTCACAGTAGGGACAGTGTTCTTTTCTTGATATGCTTCATTTTTTCGTCTGTGAACATACAGCTGATGTGCCTTGGCAAAAACTTCGATTTTTGTCTCATCTGTCCACAGGACATTCTCCCAGAAGCTTTGTGGCTTGTCAACATGTAGTTTGGCATATTCCAGTCTTGCTTTTTTATGATTCGTTTTCAACAATGGTGTCCTCCTTGGTCGTCTCCCATGTAGTCCACTTTGGCTCAAACAACGACGGATGGTGCGATCTGACACTGATGTTCCTTGAGCATGAAGTTCACCTTGAATCTCTTTAGAAGTCTTTCTAGGCTCTTTTGTTACCATTCGGATTATCCGTCTCTTAGATTTGTCATCAATTTTCCTCCTGCGGCCACGTCCAGGGAGGTTGGCTACAGTCCCATGGATCTTAAACTTCTGAATAATATGTGCAACTGTAGTCACAGGAACATCTAGTTGCTTGGAGATGGTCTTATAGCCTTTACCTTTAACATGCTTGTCTATAATTTTCTTTCTGATCTCTTGAGACAACTCTTTCCTTTGCTTCCTCTGGTCCATGTCGAGTGTGTGGTACACACCATATCACCAAACAACACAGTGATTACCTGGAGCCATATATATAGGCCCAATGGCTGATTACAAGGTTGTAGACACCTGTGATGCTAATTAGTGGACACACCTTGAATTAACATGTCCCTTTGGTCACATTATTTTCAGTGTTTTCTAGGGGTACCATCATTTTTGTCCATGCCTGTTTCATGAGTTTATTTTTTTTTAATAATTCTGTTGAAGCATGGTTGAAAAACAATGTCTGACTTTCATTGGTTAACATTTATAGAATTTTTATTTATTATTACTTTTGTCAGATAAAAGTTATTTCTGTGACCATTGTGACTTTTTCTTTCATTGACCAAAGGGTACCAACAATTTTGTCCACGTCTGTATATATATATATGTAAATGCGAATAATGGCGATTAATTCTTTGCCAGCACTAGTTAAAAGTTTTAATTAACTGTTATTAATTATTATTATTATTATTATTATTATTATGCGCATACGTTATTTAGTTTATTGTTTAGTTGATTTTATTTCAATTGTTTCGTTAAGTAATCGTTAGCTTTAAATTATTTCAAAAATTTGGACAAAGTATTAATGGCTGTACTTTCTATCTAATACAGAGGATGTTAAATAATACGGTAGTCCAAATAAAACGAAACCTGACTGAAATAATTGAAGCCTTTTGGCCTAAAGTCCTTCCATCTCCATTTCAAATCATTCCATTTGATTATTTGTAAAGAGACAAAGCCAAGTGCTGCCATTTTGACTGAAATGTCCCAATCGTCTCTCGCCCTCGCAGTTTATTTGGGGAACCTCAGCTGACTCAGCCGTTTAACCAGCTGCTGCATCAAACCACACGGGACCGCGATGACGTTGGTGGTCGCCAGAGGTCTCCGAGACATCCCACAAACACGGGTCAGTTTTACGAACATTATTCATTTCTGTTCTCTGATAATGTCACGACAGGAAAGCAGTCGAGATGGTGGTGGGAAAAAAAAAGCATTGCAGCTCTTTTTCAGGTCTGGCTTTGAATACATCAGTGCAATGAGAAGTGATGAATTCATGCATTAGTCAGAAAAGTGTCCGTGTTGTCCTGGACCGAGCTCTCATCTCTAATGGCTTATCTGACCAGGCAGCTGCCCGCTCACAACTATTTGAACAATGAACCTCCTGCAAGGGCTGCATAAATCAGCGCAGCGTCGCATGAATACATGCATGCGAACAAACCTGCGAGCACCTGCAGGTTTACTGTGGAGGGCTGAGCTCGGACTTGATCAGAGAGCTTTAGGACGTGCTTGGACTGAAAATTAACGCTCCGGGCTTTGCTGACCACTCTTCCACACTCTAGAGGTTTTTTTTCATAGGTGTAATTGATTACTATTATTAATGCAATTTTGCTTCAGCGAATTAAATTCCAAAAATGTAATTAGATTATATTATGTTTAAAAATTCTCATAATCAGAATACAGTTACTTTTTTAATGGATTACAGGATGAATTATTCAGGACACCAGAATTTTTTCTTCTCATAAATATATCTTTTGAAATAACTTGCCACTTAAATTAGACTAATAATTAGCTGTGCATCATATTCAGTCACTAATATACTCAACTACTATTGATTTTAGAAGTCTGGACAAAAATATTTAAAACCTGGTTGACTTTGGCCACGCATTATAATGTTTTCATGTTTATTAAAGTTTGCATTGTGGGAATTCGCAAGCTTCTATAATGAGATGAACTTTTTCTGATACGTTTTTTTCACAAGCCCAAGTTTGCATGTAAATTGAAATAAGTTTAATGCATTTTAATGCACTTATGTTATTGATAACAAGTAATGCGTGTCATTATATTGATAACAAAGAATAAATATAACTATTATTGTTATTATGCTGCAACTACACTATAATTCCATTCAAGTCTATGCGATAAATGAGTAATCTAAAAGTATTTTGTATTCAGATTTTAAAAAATTAAGTACTTGTTATTGTTATCGCATTGCGTATAATAATGCAGATAAGATTGACTTTTTTGTGGATTATATTATTCACAAAATGGCAGTAAATTATTCAGAGTTTATTGATTTACGCCGGATTTCTTTTCTTTTAAATAACATAGCACGGACTAATAATTATACAAGGCGCTGCCAGTGCGTAGCTGTGAAAAATATATAATGCATGTCATGATAACAAAGAATAATGTTTTCTTTCTCTCTGTTTTTATTATTTGTATATTGTATATTATATAAGCCCATCAATATGTGATAGATGAGTCATTTAAAAAGTAATCTAAAAGCACTCAGACTACCTAATATGTGTAATCCAAATTACATTACTAACTACAATTTTCATCACGTAATTTGTAACAGACTACAATTTGTAAGTAACATAGCACTGTGCGTTTTATGAGATTTACAAAAGCAGTGGATATTTTCTCCTAAAAGAAGAGTTCATTTCTTTCTACTTTCATCCAGAGAAGCGCGTTTGCTGGGTTTTTTCCATGTGCACTCCGCCGGGCTCTCATAAACTATTATGGATCACTACGAGGTGCTGCGACTGAACCCAAGAGCCCAAAACGATTGACCCAGATTGGCTCTATTGAAGCACACAGGTGCACAAAAACCATTTGACAAATGAAAGGCGATCGCATTGGAAACTAGATGGCTTTTGGGGGGAAATATGGTCTTTGACTTCATCTGATTTACTTGCTTTATTCATTAAGATTTTTGTTTTGGTCAGAATTAAGGGCCGTTTGTGTAGCCTGCTATTTACAACAACCGAAAGCCAATTTTTTAGCAGCTGTCATCAAGGTGACGATTTACACACAGTTCAACTTTACGCAAATAAGCAATCCTCCAGCGATTGAACCGGTGTCAGTGTGAACGCACCTTCACTCCTAACATCTGTTTTAGCACAGGATGTAGAACTAACATGTGGAGTCCAGGGTTACTGAGATGGGCCACAGTAATTCTTTGCCAATCTTCGGAGTAAATGAAATGGTCGTGGATTATGCCATGCACATTCATTTCCATAATTAACACTGTTGATTTGTTCAGTGCTGTTTTGTACTGTAACAAGCATTGTGTTAAGAAAGTAGAGATAGAAATGTGGCTGATTTGTTTTCAGTTTTTTATAATCTTTATAGACAACATATAGAATACTGTATGCAAAAAAAAAAAAAACATTCAACATGGCACATCACTTTTCTACATTTTGGTGAATTTAACAACTACCTTAGCAAATTAAGAATTTATTGAGGGAAAAGTCATAGTTAATAGTGTTATTCTAAATCGTTACCATAATTTCAGATATAATATTTTCAAATACAGTAAAAATGTAGAATTAATGTTTGTCAATTAAGGTCTATTTCTTTTGATTTAATAATTAATATGTTTTGCCAATGTTATAGTATTGTTGTGAAGTACCAGGATTCACACTGAACAATTATAACTAGAATAAAAAATGCATATTGTTGTTATGAAGTAAAAGTAGACGTTTTTATTTTGTATGTATTTTTATGTTTTATTTATTTCCTTTTTTTGCAGTAAAAACTAATTTGAAAAAAACAACAACAACAACAAAAACAATAATTGTTGAACATTTTTGTTTCTTTTGTGATTTAATCATTGATGCATCATAGGGCTGGGGTTAATCGTAATTAGGAGTCACGAAACGGCTTAAAACGGCGCGTAAACATTAACGCTCACTTTCATGATTAATATCTCTAGCGTTGCACAAGCCAGCAGCGGAGCATCCTGGCAATTACGCAAGGTATCATATTGCCTCAGAGCGATGTCTGCCATTGGCTGATTAAAATGGCAGATTTTCAGCCATTCCTTAACAAGGATTTCATCGTGATGTAATAGTTCTCTGCGAGAGAAAGCAATTTAATAAACACTTGATGTGAATTTGCTGCGTCCCAGCGGTGGCGAGGTCGGCGAGCGGTACCGGCTGCAAAAGACAGTACAGGCTAATTTACTGGCTTAACGCTCGGCTAATCTTTTTAATCTTCATCGAATGCATTTATTCACCCCCCCACCCCACCCCACGATTTTTTTATTATTATTCTAGCCCGTGTAAACGTTAGCCTTTAATCCTTGTCTAAACAAGAGCCAGACTCACCGGCTTCCAGCTCAATCCTCTACCGAGCTAAACTGTAATCAAACCACTACAGATCATCACAATGAAAGCACGGCGGACGGAAGAGTGCCACCATTACGCAATGCTCTTAGGTCACTAAAAACGAACTCCTAAACCTTTAGCTCATGTTGAATAACATAGCGCAAATTCAGTCACGACAGAGATTATGGAATATATTGCTGTTGTAACCGTTATTCTAAGACATTATTGGTTTGGTAATTTGGCTGTCTTGCAGATCAGTTTTTAAAATTAATTGAATATGATTTGATTAGATTTTATCTCAATTAATTACAATTGAAGCTAGAATTAATCTGGTCGTGTGATCTCATCCAGAAGAAGTGAATATATATATATATATATATATATATATATATATATATATATATATATATATATATATATATTTTTTTTTCATTCAAATGCAAAAAAATGGTGAAAATAGCTTATTATTAATTATTAAAATGTATTTACTTTATTTGTTTATTTATGAATTATGTATTCACTTTTCATTTAAATAATTCTAGGTTTCAAATAAACATTTATTAATTCATTACTTCAAGAACTTTCTTTCTTTAAGTAAACATGTATGGTTTAATTTTACTTACATATACATGTGTATGTACTTATCTAAATATTTAAGAAAGTTTCCTATTTATTATATGTATTCACTTTTTAACATTTTATTTAAATCATAAGTTGTTTAGTTTTTTACTTATTTAAAATAAAATGTAATTAATTCATATTTAATGATTAATTATCTGTACTTTTTAGGTACTTTAAGTAAATATTTATTTATTTACTTAAAAAGTTAATATTTATTTAAAATAAGTGTAACAAAAGCTGACATTAAAACCTACATTAAATTATTATTTTTTTTTAGTATTTATTTACTAAGTATTTATTAATTAATTTTAGAAAAAGTGAATTAAAAAGTAAATAACTACCAACCTTTCGTTTTTTGCTGTTTAGCTGCACGTTGTCTTGGGCGTGCGTCTTTATTTGGGGAAAAAGAAGAAGAAAAAAAACGGCAGCGTTGCAGATGTTGGCATGTCATCGAGGTTGGCTTGGCACAGACCTGGAAACCCTGAACATGTATTTAATAGTGCAGTTTAGGTCACACTGAACAAGCAGTTCCTTTAGCTTTGTACCGATGCCAGCTAAATCCAGACAGATGCTGCAGCTGAAGTCCTCAACACACAACACAGCTCATTACTGACTCACCATTTAATTCAAACCTACAGCTCTTTAATTGCTTTAATTATTATGCGCTAGCGTCTAATTATTATTTAATTTGTAGTGTTCAACCTTTGTCTTTTTCATTACATTTAAATTTCAAAAGAACAAACTGAATTTAATAGAGTAGTTCCTTTAGATCTGCTTCACGCTGGCTTCTAAACGGACACGTGCTGATTTTGTTCGGCATGCAGTTGTCAGTGCTGTCAGCAAGAATTGTATTTTCACGTTGTAAAATAGAAAAAAAAAATGTTTACTTCTAATTTATGTTAAAGTAATTTATGCAAATTATATTGTTTTAAATAATGGATTTAAATTTATTTATGCATTAAATAAAATGTAATAAAATATGCCCCACTTTATTTGGTGCTTTGGATTCTCAATGGTTAGAGATATTTTAAAATGTCTTTGTTTAAACTTTAAAGGCATCTTGCGGACGATACACTGAAAGGCCCTTATGCGAGTGTATAAAGCTTTAAATTTGACTCATGTTTTTTGAGATTAGGTCCCTGGGGATTGACTTGCGGTCTTGAGCAGATGTGTAATCCGCCGTATAGCTCAGACACAGGAGGGAAATTAATAATCATCATCATGATATTTCGCAAAAGTAAAAAAACGCCAGCTGTGGGGAAGCTCTATTAGGAAGCAACCAAATTATAGGATCACCGATGTGGTCAAAGAAACCAAAACAAACCCCATGAAGCCCATGTGCTTATAAAGCTATAATCTCAGGGCACTTAAAACTCTGGATTATTCACTGTTATGCAGCTGGCTTTCAGTGTCACATGGCCTGCCGAAAGTGATCTGCGAAATTGAATGGATGGCAATTGAGCAATAACTAATAACATTTCATTTTTAGATAGTGCCATTGTGATTTGTCTCTATGATTTGTTTATTGGTTATACTTCAATATTTTTTATTTCAGTTTATACTGTATATATATATATATATATATATATATATATATATATATATATATATATATATATAGTACTGCGCAAAAGTTTTAGGCAGGTGTGAAAATATGCTGTAAACAAAGAATGCTTTCTAAAATAGAAGTGTTAAACATTTATTTTCATAAATGAACAAAATGCAGTGAAGGAACAAAAAGAGAAATCTAAATAAAATCACTATTTGGTGTGAGCCTTTGTCTTCAGACCAGCAGCAGTTCTTTTAGGTACACTTGCACACAGTTTTTGAAGGAACTCGGCTGGTAGGTTGTTCCAAACATCTTGGAGAACTAACCACAGATCTTCTGTAGACGTAAGCTTTCTCACATCCTTCTGTCTCTTCATGTAATCCCAGACACACTCGATGATGTTGAGATCAGCTCTTCCTGTACTTCTTGTTCTTCTTTACACTGAAGATAGTTCTTAATGACTTTGGCTGTATGTTCGGGGTCGTTGTCCTGCTGCAGAATAAATTTGGGACCAGTCATACGCCTCACTGATGGTACTGCATGATGGATAAGTATCTGCCTGTATTTCTCAGCATTGAGAACACCATTAATCCTGACCAAATCTCCAACTCCATTGGCAGAAATGCAACCTCAAACGTTCAAGGAACCTGAACCATGCTTCACTGTTGCCTGCAGACACTCATTATTGTACCGCTCTCCAGCCCTTCGATGAAAAAACTGCCTTCTGCCACAGCCAAATATTTCAAATTTTGACTCATCGGTCCAGAGCATCTGCTGTTTTTCTGCACCCCAGTTCCTATGTTTTCATGCATAGTTGAGTCGATTGGCCTTGATCCCACGTTGGAGGTATAGCTTTTTGGCTGACCAGACTTCTCCGGACAGTAGGTGGGTGTACCTGGTTCCCACTGGTTTCTTCCAGTTCTGAGCTGATGGCGCTGCTGCACATCTTCCGATTTAGAAGGGTAATAAGCTTGATGTGTCTTTCATCTGCTGCACTAAGTTTCCTTGGCCGATTACTGCGCCTACGATCCTCAATGTTGCCCATTTCTTTTCAAAAGCAGTATAACTACCTCGTGTCTTGTTGCTGTGCTCAATCTTGCCACAACATGAAACTGTTTTTCACAACCTCACCTTGGTAGCAGAGTTTGACTGTTTCTCACCCAGTTTTAAGCTTCCTACACAGCTCATGACTGGGTTTTAACCTACATGTGACACTGATGATCATTAGCACTTGTTTGGTATTATTGGTTGATAAAAAAAAGTATTCTCTGTGTTCTGTTATTATTTATATATATATATATATATATATATATATATATTATAATTTTTAATGGCATTGTCACTTTATACCATCTTTGAAAGCATTTGTAAAATATCAAGCTTTCTGTTGTGTACTTTATGAGCAGTCAGTGTGGTGCATTTATCTCAGGACTGTAAAAAGTCCCTTGGGGAAAGTTTATTACAGTGATTTACTGGCTAAGACTCAGGTTTTCCTTTGATTTGTTGTACTTTAAGGAGCAAAATAGGCTTGATATTTCACATTGAGGAAAAGACGAACCGCAGATCCTGGTGTATATTTTCCCCATGTGTAAAAAATGCTTATAACGAAACTCATTGTTTTCCTGAGCATCCGTCACTGCCACAAGCAGGAGCCGTGCTGTTATGCAGCTCTTCTAGCTCTTCGGCTCTGAATGGTCTGGAAAATAAATCAATACCGGGCAAAATGGCCCAGCCAGCCCAGAGGGTATTCAGCACGGTTAGCACTGCACCTCCATGCTGCTCCGCTCGTCGCTGCTGTTACGACTGTCATGTTTAGCTCTGCAGACGCAGCCCTAGAATACCGAATTACTGCTATTGCCTATCCAGATGGCAGGGTAATTAAGCATATAAGTATCAAAAATGGCTCAAAACAAGTTGAATGATATAAAGACTTTTATTTAAAACTAGAAGTTCCTCCTTTATGTCTTTACTGTATGTTTAAGTGACACCAGTGGTTTTTAATTTTTTATTTTTTTTGTGATTATATATCAATAAAATAACAATGGATGCAACCAAAATTAAAAAAATTAAGTAATTAATTAATTAATTATTATTATTTTTAAAGGTATTGTTTACTCAGCGGTTTTTTGCATTATCTCTTAAAATACTCAAAAACGTAAAATATACCCCCACCACCACCACCACCACCACAGATACAAAAAAAAATATACTTATTTGAATTTATAATTATTTAAATTTCATATTTTGTGCAATATATATAAATGAAATTTATGATAAAGCCTTTTTATTGTGATGAAACTGGATGGAATCCAGGGGCAAAATACAAAATAAAATATAAACAAATATAAATGAATAAATGACATTTACATGAGCTTTCAAAATTTTGAATGTGAGATTTTTCCAATTTTTCCTATAATAGCTTTGTGTAGAAAACCGACAGCAATTTATGTAATATTTACTTAAAATCTTGCCGGAGTAAAACATTGTGCACTGTTTCTCAGACGTGAGCGCTCGAGTTTAGACAACATGCTCTGATTGCCACACAATTTTGATACAAACATAATTACTGAGCAAAGAGAAGATAATGGCCAGTGCTGATTAAAATGATAAAGTCTCTGAACCCCGTGAATCAGAGAAATAAGGTGTGTTTTGACTGTAAGATGCTAGTAATATGTTTGTGTCTATTTTAGGCCACTAGCATGACGCTGTGTTCTCGATATATTTTCACCAATTACTCTCTTTTTATATTTCTCTCTCCTGCCTGCCTCTCTGGAACATCTTAATCCAAACCTTTCTTACCTTAGCCAGGGTGATTTCAATAGCCTGACAAGCTTTTAAATGTTAGCTTCCTTTGTTTTTGGTTCTTGCTATTTTTACATATTAATGTGAGATGGGAAAATAGCTTTAGGATGAATAGGATCAGGTATTTGCATCAGCGTATCCATCCATTCTTCAATCCATCCCTTATTATAGTCTTCCATCCATCCATCCATCCATCCAACGTTATAGTCTTCCATTTCTCCATCCATTCATCCATTCGTCCAATCTATTTCTCCATCCATCCATCCATTCGTCCAATCTATTTCTCCATCCATCCATCCATCCATTTCTCCATCCATCCATCATCTATCCATCCATCCATTGGTCCAATCTATTTCTCCATCCATCCATCCATCATCCATCCAATCTATTTCTCCATCCATCCATCCATCCATCCATCCATTCGTCCAATCTATTTCTTCATCCATCCATCCATCCATCCATCCATTCATCCAATCTATTTCTCCATTCATCCATCCATCCATCCGTCCATCCAATCTATTTCTCCATCCATCCATCCATCCATCCATCCATCCATCCATCCATCCATTCGTCCAATCTATTTCTTCATCCATCCATCCATCCATCCATTCGTCCATCCATTCATCCAATCTATTTCTCCATTCATCCATCCATCCAATCTATTTCTCCATCCATCCATCCATCCATCCATCCATCCATCCATCCATCCATCCATCCATCCATCCATCCAGTCTTTTTCTCCATCCATCCATCTATCCATCCATTCGTCCAATCTATTTCTCCATCCATCCATCCATCCATCCATCCATCCATCCATCCATCCATCCATCCATCCCCTGTTACTGATAGAGCCTGTAATAAGCTAATCTTCAAACACTAAAAAAGTAACATCCATCAATCTTTATTGGATGCCGCTTTATTGGATGACTATATACAAATAAAATAAATACAATTTATATTTAATAAAGACATTTGTAATTTAGCATTTATGTTTAAAATATATGATTTGCTTGTTTCACATTAGCTTGTGCTTGATGAGTCACTTTACAACTGTGAGGGACTCTGTTCTAAACCTTGTCTCGTGCTCTTTGGCCTGAGAGGTGCTGAGAGTCTCATGGCGCTGGTCTTGATTGACTTATCTCTCTCCACAGACTTCATTATCAGACAGAGATCAGGGGGCCAGGACTCTCTACATGACCTACGCAGAAGCCGTTGAACCCGACGCCTCCACAGCCCAGAGAGCAGCATTTTACTGCTGAAGTCAGGAAAGCACATCTGCAGAGTAGGCTTTTACCTTGGTGGGAGGCTTGGTCCACTCAATCCAGGCTGCAGGATGTGTATCATGGCTACTGTAGAAATATTTAGTCAGGTAGTCATGTATCTGATCTGATTTAAACAGCTTTTTGTATTATAATTTACTTCAATTAGCCATCATTTCAATGATCCAGCGTGCCTGCAAGCACAAGTCATTTTTATAGAGCAGAGGATGTAGAAATTGCTCCTTTTGCAATCATTACTCTTAAATTGCTTTTTTACCAAAGCAGTTTTAATGCATTCAGAGTATTCCATAATTATATGAACGGTATGATTTCAATTCTAATTCTATTAAGAATTTGCAAAGATTTGCTAAATTTGCCTCCTAAAATATCATTCAGTGTAACAATCTTTTCAGGCATATTCACAACAAAAATCTATTTATGACACATTAAACGTTTAATTACTTTCAACCTAAATACTAATTAGTTGTAATTTAACATTGTTATATGTTTTAATATGTAGTTAGAATAAGTATGTTGTTTGAAGTTTTACATAAATATTGTGTTACACTGAAGTTCTTCCAAAACTTATTTGAAACCTTAAAAACAGACACTTAAATTGCGGACATCTTGATGTCTTTGACACACACACACACACACACACACACACACACATATATATATGGGTCAAAGATGCAATGTAAGTAAAGCATGGGTCTGTGTGTGTGTGTGTGTGTGTGTAAGTAATAAAATAAAAATATATATTTTGTATATATACCCATTATATATTGTTTATAGCCATTAAACTATTTCTTGTTATGATTTTAAATCTTTATTCATCCTCAGAAGTTTGATTTTGTGGTGGCTGTGACTGAAAATATGATTATTCTAATCTTAATTCAAGTGATGAAGGATTCTGAAAGTCTGTCAGTAATTAGTGTTGATTGTAAGGTTAACCCTGACTGCTATAAATGTTTCAAAATGATTAACAGTTGAAAGTGTCCTTTAGAAATTTAGAAAAATAATCATCAAGTAATTAAATGTAATTAGTTGCATTAATAAAGTAATTGAAACGACATTTTAAATAGGGTAGTTTATAATCTGTAACCTGTCACATTTACTTTGCTCAGAGCAAGATAGTAGCAATATACAGATAAATAAAACTTGCTTAAAAGCTGACAATATATTTTCACTCCTAATAGTCCACAGCGGTCATTTTT
This sequence comes from Puntigrus tetrazona, assembly GCF_018831695.1. Lineage (NCBI taxonomy): Eukaryota > Metazoa > Chordata > Actinopteri > Cypriniformes > Cyprinidae > Puntigrus > Puntigrus tetrazona. Next base: position 526,060 of record NC_056719.1, read on the forward strand.
TGGAGTAAAGGCTATTTGTTTTGCCGGCTCTGTTTGATTTAGTTGCGTTTCGAATCTTTAAAACTCAGAGGACAGAGCAGATTTCTTGGGCTTTATTGTGCTGCTTTGAAGTGCCTTTGGTCAGAACTTTTAATAACAGAAAATGTTTGCTCCAGGTCTCCGTGACTCTGCAATGACTCCGAAGAGAATTACAGGAAAAGCTGAAATCGGCGAAGTGAGAAAAGGACGAGATGGATGAGGAGCACCGCACGCGCTCTGGGGATAGACAGGTTCTTTTGTTTACAGGAAATCTGCTTTTGCGACGGTAGAACTACAAATCACAGAGCTGAAAAATAATTTGGGACTCCATTTGGAGATCTGGAAATGGATCCACTTGACCGCTCCATCGTGGAGCAACCTTGGGTCAGAGATTTGTGAGTGGGAGAGGTCGAGCTTTTACACATCTATTGAATGAAGCACAATCAAAAAATGGACGTATTGAATTTATAATTTAGAAAAGTGTTCTAAATTCACATAGTAATAATTATAATAATAGTGTTATTTATTTAATGTTTAATGTCAATTAATTTTTTTTAAAGTGAATCTTTTTGAAATTAATAAATAAATTAAAGTGACTTAAGGGGTTAAAACTTGACTTAAGGGGTTATTTTTATTTTGCATCTGCCCAGCTAACAAAAATATATTATAATAACTTTTTTGCTGACATTCCCATTAAGTACTCATATATCTCTTAATTTTATTCTAATGTTCAAATGATGATTATTGTAATTACTTGCAAATGTTAAACATTAAAAGATCTGTCCAGTTTTTAAAAACTATTTAAAAACATTTTATTAATTGCACAAATGTTCGAGAAAACATTGATCAAACTTTTTTTCGCCTCTGGTTATACCCAATGAACGATCCATTTATATCTATAAGCTAGACGAACAACCAAATAAAAATTAAATTAAATCAGAAAAAGGTTTCATAAATTAAATATAAATAACAGTTTTGTGCATTTAACATTTTACGAACATATAAGAAGTATAGGCCACATATAAACCGACATCCTATTATTGCTGCATTATTATATTGACAGAACATAAATGAACTTTTAGCTCGAATTTTTCGCCAGAAGTGATGATTTTGTTCCCCTAAACACAAATTGTTTTTGATATTCTTTTCGTTTGTATTCAATAAGTATACAGTGGGGTTTTTTAATTTAGCAAATATAATATTTTCACAAATTTGTGCTCAACACCGATATTCCAGTTTTGCCCATTCATTAAATCCCCAACTCGTATGAAAGCATACTTAATGATTCCGATCTTAGAAAGCATTGGTATAAAAAAATAAAAACCTTGGAGCCACAGTGATGTAAACACTGAGATGCGAATCCAACAAGCCGCCTGCAATCCTTGCATCATGACCGGGTTAGGAACCGAAGGCCGATATCTCTCTGCTAATTTCATTTCTGGCTCCATTTCTCAGTGAAACACGGAGATATGAAAAGTGTACCCGTGCGTTTCATAAGCAGAACAAATCTCCAGGAAGGAGCTAATGAGTCTGACATATAAAGGCAGTGATCACAGAAAACATCTTTCCAGCTAATTAAGAGAGCCAGTATGTAGTGAACGCCTCACGGAGAGAAAAGCAATGCTTACGAGAGACAGCTCAGTATGAGAGATCAGAACGGCCTCGGCTTTTAGAAGAAGCTTCCAGAGAACGTCTGATGTTCTGTTGGTGCTGCGTGAAGCTTTTCCCTCGGCGTCCTTTTAACCTCTCGCACCTCGTTTAAACTGAAATCTCAACCAGTGCGAGAAAACTAGAAAGCTCCCATTGCATCCGAGGCGCCTTTTGACGCGCGGCTTCGTCGATGGCCGCGTTCTAGTTGTTTGCTCGCACCTAGCAAGCACATCTCTGGAGATGCTAAAGCGCAGCCCCGGCGTGGCGCAGGTCACGGTCGCCTCTATTTTTGTCTTCTTTCAGAGCAGATAAAGCCTGTAATCTTGCTGTCGGACCGCTGTGTTGCGAGCAGACAGGAGAGCATCATTTTAGATCAGCTCAGATGAGCGAGGATCAGGATGTGAACTTCAGTTAAAGGCTTAGTTTATGTAACCGGACCTGTTCATATGGGACATCTGTCGGGAGTGCTGCACGGAAACACGGGTTGTAATAAATAAAACCATTACGAAGAGCGGTAACACTTTACAATAAGGCTTCATTCGTAGTTAAGTACATTATAGTTAACATTAACTGACAATAGAAAAACTATACTTCAGAAGCATTTATGTTAATCTCACGTTTATTAATACATTTTTTTAAATAAAAAGTTAATATTAGGTAATGCGCTGTGGAAGTCAGTGGAATAATATGTATATTACTCATTAATGTTTCATTTTAGGCGATGCATAAAATTTGACCAAACAGTTTAAATAAATGTTATCTGACATTAAAATAAAATATAAAGCTTGCTTTTTAATTTATATTATTTAATCATAATGTCATTATTATTAATTCTCGTTTTCATTTAGATGAACTTAAAATTGCTTGACTAATATAAAAAAAATTATTAATGAACAGGTCTGGAGATATAAGTACAATATAAAATATTTTTATTTATTTATTAACAATGTATTGTTTAATTCTCATTTTCATTTAGATAAACTTAAAATCACCTAATTAAATAATAACAAAAGTCACACAAACAAGCAAATAAAGGGACAAATTCGAAACTAATATTAAAACAGCCAATAGAAAAACTGAAAATTACTTGATGTGTTAAAAAATATGACAGTATCTCTTTGTGACTGAAATAACATCATTAAGATTCTTTTTGTGTATGGATGCATGTTGTGCCGTATTGTTTTGAATGAATCATTTGAATGAAGACTAGATGCCTTGGGCGTATTTATGAAAATGCAAATTCAGCTTTTCTCTATTGCTTAGGTGGTCAACTGATCGGTTGTCCTCTTCTGTTCTACAAATGCCCTTCATCGGTATCAGACCCATCTATTTCCTTCATGTACCCTCTGTGTACACTCATCAGGACCCTGCTGCCCGGACCAGAGGCTCCCAGTGGGGCAGCGGACCAAACAACCTCGGTCAGTGAGCAAACTGGTGTTCACAGCCAGAATGTCACCTTGAGAGCTGCATACACGAGTTCTCCTTTCATACTGTACTGTACTAGATATCAGATGACTGAGATCTATTTATCTTGTTGGCCTCATTTAAAAAAAAAAAAAAAAACATTCATGTGTTCACTGTGAAAAAAAGAAGAAAAACTACATCTTTAAAAATAGAAGTACATCTGTAATTTTGTGATAAAGAGTGTACATGTTTTTGTTCAACATGCTTTCTCTAGTATGTTTGGAGTATAGCCCATCACAATTAATTTGGTAAATTAATAAAATAATAATAATCACAATAATAATAATTATATATATATATATATATATATATATATATATATATATATATATATATATATATATATATATATATATATAATTATGTCTTGCTGTACTACCAATTTTTATATTAAAGATTTAGGTAATTTCAGTGGTTTATATATATATATATATATATATATATATATATATATATATATATATATATATATATATATATATATATAATATATCCTACGTTTGAAAAGTTTGCATACTTTCCTGCATTTTTACTGCCTTGAACTTTTAACGATTTTTATTATTATAATATGTTTATATTTACTATTCCGAATTTTTGTAGATACAATTTATTAGCTAGTGTTAGCTTTAAACCTATACAGTTTGCAATTTTAAACTCCCATTTAGAACTACCCTAGACAACATTTTAGAGGATAAATGCATAAAATAATTTTTGTTACGAATTTAAAAAAGATTACTAAAATGATGTTGGCAGTACTGCAGGACTAATATCTCATTTATTCTCTCATTTAAAAAATGCCAGTGCCTTGTTTTTTCATAAACTATAGTATCGCGCTTAACATATTAACCTCAAACAATTTCCCCAACAACCTCTGCGAATTCAATAAACTTTAATAACGCGATTAGCTGGAGGAAGCGGCATAAATTGATCTCAAGCTCTTGACAAAGCCGTAATGAAATTCCGATGTATAAGCAATCAGATATTAAATCCATACAGCGCAAATCTTTCTGGAGATATATATATATTTTAATTCGCTCCCACTATCAACGCCACCTATCTACGATACACAGCCATTATGAAATAATGAAATTACAGAAGTCACCTGACACAGAAGATTACAGAGCGGCGGCATCCTCCATTACCCAAAGGTAACCTTCAGCGGCGCGGGAAACCAATAAATCAAGAGCTCGTGTTTATCTGTGCTGAGGCTAACGCTAATTCTCTCTCTGCCAGCGGTTATTTACGTCGGCACACATTCTGATTAGATGCTTGAGAACGTCGATAAATATTCATATTCTGAAGATAGTATATCTATCTGTGTGAAACTTTTGCAAACCTATATTTACTTGAACAATGCGACGCGTTTTTGAATGAATATGGTCGCCATGATTTTGCCAAAGACTTGATCCTGGATCAACATTACTGTCCAAAAATATTGATTTATCCCAAACCCTACCCAAAATGTATTCTTAAAATCAGTGGGAAATGATAGTTCACTAACAAGGGTGTAGAAGCACACTGTCCATAAGCCTAAAACAGGTATTTCCTGAAAAATTATCCCTCAAATGAATGGTTGATTGGAATGTTTCAGGATCAACAAGAGGACGGTTCTAAGGGCCCGACGATGGAGGGGGAACCAGCGGAAAACGATTTGTAGCTACAGCCGCGGACCGCGATCTCGATTTCTACCGAGGAGGAATCAACGACCAGTGAAGGTATGTTAAGTGTCCAGGGAAGATTGACACCAAGTTACTTGAAGCTAACCATGCATTCCACTTCATCCCCGTCATAGATCCAAAACAATAGGTTAAATACAGGCTAAATCTACCGCCCTATCAATCGTTTTGCTATTCAGTAAAAAAAGAAATGCATGCTATAATAATAATAATAATAATAATAATATATAGACCTCTGAATGGCTGTACTGATATGAAAACAGTTGCATTGTTTCATAACCACCGACTAGCTATATACAGTGCTTATGAAGACTTGCCCTGTTCTTTTGACCTTTTCCAAACCCACAGCTTGGTTTCTTAAATTACTTTTGGAATATAAAAAAGTGCTGAATTGACATTTGCGACTGATAGAAATTCTAGCTGAACTGGTGTCATGCGAACCTCTTCTGTTTCTGCTGACGTTTAGAAGGTTGGGTTACGGAACGGATGAGAATAGCGTTTAAAATTAGGATGTACCGTTATAGCGTGAAGTCAATTTAAACAACGAATCCCGCCGAAGTTGCATCGTAATGTGTAGACTTTTCATTTAATGAGATAATTAACTTGGTAATAATTTTGCAGTCGTTTAATCACCCTCGTGTTGTTCCCCACCACCTTCTTTCTGACATCAAATTGATGCAGTACACTTCATGGAAGAAGGATTTTTCAGATTTATGTTGCGGTGTATCTTTTTCTAGTTTGTTAAAGCAAGGCAAGTTTCCTTTCTGAACTTTACAGTATGTGTGAATTATCCTGCTACTCTCCATGTCACGGTCCTCTTTAATGGATTCATCTGTATTCTGCTTTGCATGAATTCCATTAAGAGCCATTCGAATTCCGAGCGTGCGGATTTGGCTTATGTCAAAGGGCTCTCGCCTCGGCTGGTTTTGCGTTGCCATTTCATCTCCTCTGTGAAATAATACGTGAATTTGATTTACAGAAAAAGCCTGTGTTGTCAGTGTTGGATATGTCATATCTTGATAAATCACACTATTTAGTGCAGCATGTAGAGTTTTGTTGCGTTTGGTTTGATTCGCTACGCTCGTGGTTACGGATTGGCTGTGGCAATACTTTGCAGTAGTCACCTTATTTAGCTTTTAACCTGATCCAAAATGCACATGCATTTTGGTTATTAATAAAACTCTTGAGGATTTACATATGAAGAAGAGATGCAAATGTTTCATTCTATCTCAGACTTATTAGTCATACAGAAGTCTAATAATCCCTATTGTGGAGTTTGAATTATGAATCCAAACTGTGTGTAAGGTGTCCTGTTAATCAGGACCAACCGTGAGAGGGCTCTGTCTCAATGTATGAATACTTCATGACTGATAACAGCATCCGAGGGTAATGAATGGAAATCCTGACTATCCCAAAGAGATCATTTTTCATTTCGCCACAGGAGTCACTGACATCCATTCTCTGTTCCTTTCCCCAAATTTATATTTAATTCCTTCTCACTGTCACTGTGTCACACACTTTTTATCTCTGTACACAGAAAGAAGGAAAAGGATAACCAAAAAAACTATCATCTATATTGCTGCAACACATTCATTACGACATTTAATCTGTTTAATCTCAGTAATTCATTTTTTAAAAAGCGTAAAGGCAACTTCACTACTTGAAAAAACTGCTTTTTTTCCCAGCTTTTTTTAGGATTCTGGACACAACAGGAAGTGTAGGGGACTTACAATTTGGTTTCTTCCACCTGTATTTTCTTGCAGGTGTTAATAATAAATAAAACAAGTCAAAAATGAACAAATGGCCACACGCTACCAAAATAAAAAACACTGAAGCCCGGTGGTAAATGGCAATATTTCTTTTATTTTTTCTCTATATTTTAAAGGTTTATTATTTACAAAGAAACAAAATAAAACAAAAAAAAATGAAAATCAAAATAATTTTTTGACAAACACCGTTTGTCTGCATATAGGTGTAAGAAAGTATACATTTATCTTTCTTTATTCAGGATCAAGTAACTAATTGTTCATGTATATTTATTGAATGATTTTTCCCCATTTTTTTATTCTTTTTTTATTTTTTAAACCAAGCATTGGTGTACATGAACAAGCGTAATGGAAAAAAAAATAAAATAGCTGAGATTAAGAAGAGCTTGAGGCCTGTTCTAGTATTTTCCATCATTTGCATCACATCATTGAACATATCAAACAAAATGATTTCACCTGAATCGTGGAGGCTGCAAACCAACCGTTTTGGTTTTCCCTTTATTTAACCGTCACTCCTCCTTTTTCCTTTGCATTGTTCATTTCCCATCACATAAACACATGTATGATAAAAACAAATAATAAAAAAAACAAAACAAACAGACATAAGAAAATATGTGCTGGTTTTCTTAAACGCCTTTTCGGAAAGTGACAGCATTCTTTTTTTTTTTTTTTTTTTTTTTTTTTTTTTTTTTAATGTGTATTGTTGTATGAACGCCTCTCCTTCCTAATCCGCAATTCTAACAGAGTTTAAAGCTGAGAGGAAAAAGCACATTAACACGGGAAGCGTTCCCCTCCGAAGGCAAGTACAGTATCAAAAAAAAGTAGATACCCAGAGTACCGCTGACCGTCCTATCTGTACACTAGTTTTTATACACTATGGCATTGCAGGAGTTAAGCGCTTTTTGTTGCGTTTGAACACACAGGTCCTTCCGTCGGCCTAGACGCCACAGGCTGTGTTTCGGGATGATATAGCGCACCTATCAGATCTCATGAACGTGGGTATAAATTGTACGCCAAATAAAAACGAGAGCATTGATATGCAAAACCGGACTTTGGCGTGTATATGCTATGCGATGGGTAGGATCAGGCTTGCGGGGTATCATGTGTACGCGAAAATTGCTTATCATATGCACGACAACAAATTCCGTATCATATGCACACAAAAAACTGCGTATTATATGCACGCCAAACACGTTTGTATCATATGTAAGCCAAAGTCCCCTTTGACGTATCAAGTTTTCATTTGGTGTACTATTTATTTCGTGAGACCGGGCTCAGCAACCCCTTTAATTAACCAACTAATGCATGTGTTTCTGCTTTTAGGTCTCTCTCTCTCTCTCTCTCTCTCTCTTTAAACAGAAAGTGCAATTCACAATGAAAGTTAGTTTGAAATGTTTCACTTTGGCCAGTTTCGTTCCGTCAAACCCAACGTCAGTGGCTATACAGTTAAGTTCCACACACATTTAACCGACGCTCCGTCGTGACTCCAGCCGATACTGATTTGTTTGCGAATAGATACACTTTTGCTAGTACGTTAATCGCACACGGTCGAGCAAATCTCATCCTTTTGCTCCGATGCGTTTGGCCATTCCCATTGCTTTTTGTTCTCATCGGAAAACATCGAACATACACGTATACACTCGTTTACATACACGTGTGCGCGAGCTTGCGCGCACACACGAGTCACACTCATAAAATGAACAGGATGAAACATGGCTATAGTTTAGGCACAAATACTTAAGAATGTCCTTTTTCGTGAAAATTCAATGTTTCTGATACACACAGAGAACGTCTAGGCAGACAATGAACAAAAAAAAAAATTCACAATACATTTAAACGTCAACGTTTTTTTTAAAATAGTTCCTCTTTTTAAGTATCCGTGACAATGCATGCGTTTATGGTCGCTGTATGGGATTTGCACTGGTACAGTACTGACACAAGTGGGTTTTTTTTTTGTCTTTTTTTCGTTGTTGGAATATTGTCGTCTTTTTAACATTGTGCTAGGGGGCTTGGAGACTTTGCACAGGTCAGATGAGTTTTTGCGTTATTTTACCGACTTTTGGTAGCGGTATTGAAAGGATAACTTCAAAATAGATGGGGGTGAATGTTGCTAGTTACCCCTAGTAAAATCTGTTTTACCACCAATATGGATGACTGACATGCTATTTCAAAGTCTTAAGCCCCAAACTGAATGAATCGACGTACGGGAGAGATAAAAACCTTAATGCAAAGCAGCTTTTCTTTAAACGTCTATATTTGTTCATCTATGCATTGTTGGATTCACGTAGTTGCCCTTAAAAACATACAGAATAGTTCTGCTGGCCGTTTTCATAATTGTGTCTGCTGTGCCACGAGTTTACATATTTTTATGTTTCATAACTTAGACTTAAAGGTTGAGGTGTTTTCGTAAATCTAGCAGAGCGTTAGTATTAAATACATAAATAAATGTTAAGTTAGAATGTTTTTCACAGTCTTGAAATGCAAAAACAATGGAAAGTGCATACCCAGAACATCTATGTTTATGTAATATTACGAAGTTTGTACATCCATTAATACTGATCCATGCGGAAAAAAACCCACCAAAAACATATGAAACTATTATAAATCAAAGCATCTTTCGATGTATGCAGGCAGCCTATGGCTTCCTTGTTACATTACGCCAGGAAATGATCAAATCAATATTCTAAAATAATGATGTAAAATAGGCAAAATGCATTAAGCCTTGCTGCTGCTGCTGCTGATGATGATGATGATGAAGATGCATACCCCCCTCCCCCACCGCAGTGGTGTCATGCCGGTGTAATAACTCATCTTGTACCTATCGTTGACCAGCGTGATATTTTGGAATACAGATATTGTCTTTACTACTACCTACAGTGTAATGCTTCTATTTGCATTAAGGTTTTCTTATCTCTAATGAATGTTTCTGATGCTTGTTGTCACATATTACCATTTGAATATATATATTTATATATATATGCATATATAGGCATTACCCAGGCGGCTGACAGAGATAAGACATTGCCATGTTTGAGAAATGCACCACACATTACTTTTGTAAATACTAGTTCTACAAAACTATGTACAACACACATATAGGTAATCTTTATATCACAGTCTATTGCATAATGGTGATAATCTTTAGTTTTATAAATATTGTAAATGTACAGTCTTTAAGTGACATTTCATAATGTCCATCTCATTCTGAAATCAGATATAGAAAATAAAACCATCCGATTTGACCACACATCCTTTGTAAAAATAAAGTAAAATAAAACAAAACACATTGATTCCCTTTAATGCACAAATGCTGTCTTGAAACGCAACGCAATTACTGCACAACACAAAGTATTGCAGCGATCGAAACTGCACCTTGATCTGATGCTCCGAGCATTTTTTTTTTTTTTCCAGCCGCTAAAAGTTTTAGATGTGCTTTTAAAACATTTCAGTATTTCCCAGGTTTGATTTGCGCAAACATTTTCCACAGTGATGCCAGAAGCTGCTGAATGCTGGACTTGTTTTGTCATCTTCTTGTTGAGAACAAAAAAACGGTAACGAAAACACATTCAAAAGCATTCCAGTACCAAAAACAATAAGGAAAATCCGAACCGTAAAGGAAAAACATCAACAGAAAAAAACATCTTCAGACACGTTATAGTCACATATGTTAGAGAGGAAGACTTGCGTTTATACTAGAGTTTCTTTTTTCTTTCCTGTATGGTCAACGCCAAATATTCTAGTTGGATTTGAACACACACACACACACACTATATATATATATATATATATATATATATATATATATATATATATATATATATACATATATATATATATACATACATATATATATATATATTTATATATATTTATTTGTATAATATACATTCTTAAGTTGGAGGGGAAGTGTGTCTAAAATATAGTACAAGGAAATTCTGTACAGGATAGCTATGAGGTTTTTTTTTTCTCAGAGGAAGTTGGAGAAAAAAAAATAAGTGTCTTTTCCCCATTTTTTTGTCTCTCCGTAAAAATCAATCAAAATATCTTTTAAAAAAATGAACATGGAAAAAAAGTAAAAGCGGGATCATAAATTCGATGCGAACCGCATCTTGTCTTGTTCCGTCTCTGTACTACTTAAGACTGCCGACTCTCTCCTGGAGCCCGTGGAATCCCTGTGCTGGGCACTAGAGGGCGCCGTGCGCACCGGCGGTAATGCGCCCGATGACATCTGCCGGAAAAGGGCAACCCTCTGTGGAACATTGGTGCGGATGCCGCTTTGCAGAACGGAGCCCGGGGCCTGGACGCCTGCCGCGGATCCCATGGGTGGCTGGATGGAAGCGAGCGATTCGCCCGATGTGGGATGTGCCCGGGCAGCCAATGAGGTCTCGTGGGGCAGTGACGGCTGCGAGGCAGAGAGGTGGCGTATGTCCTTGCTCAGACTGCCCGACTGGAGCGCCTGCGTGCTCTTGTGGACATCGCTCCTCTGAGGGGACGCCCCTTGCTGTTGTTGCGGTGGCTGTTGCGGTATGGAGACGGGCGAGGGCTGCTGGGGTAAGGGCTGCTGTACAAGGGACAGTTGGGAGGCCGTCGGCGATCCGTACTGGAATGTTCGGCTGGCTATAGGGGTCTGCACCGGGGGACTGCAAATGGATGTGGTGAACGAACAAGGTGACATGATGGCCCCCACCGGCTGCTGCAAGGGCGTAGGAGGATTCTGGGAAGAAGTGCTCAAGTTGCCGTGAGAAACGCTCGGCGCCGAAAACGTGACGCCCTGTGAGGGCGGTACGCGGCCTGACGGGGTTATAGTGGCAGAGGTGCTGTAGCTTAGTGGGGCGGCCTGCTGCTGTAATTGGTTGTTCCCAAGAATAGCAGTCGCTGTAGTGAACGGTGGCTGGGCGGGAGAGTTAATGATGGAGTTTCCAGACATCGGCGTGGAGTTCATCCCCGTGACCGATTGTTTCCGATCCACCATCATCACCATCTCTCGGTCCTGCCGGATGATCTGCTTCAGCAGCTCGTTCTCCTGAGTGTTGAAGACGCCAGCGTTCAGATCCTTCTGGAATTTCTGGAGCAGGAGTGAGTTCTTCTTCCCTGTTTGGGGGGCGAAACCGGAAGATCGTCAGTTTTTAGTCTGGGCCGAGAGGGTAACATTTAGCCCAAAATGGGGCAACAAAGGGTGTTGAACAGTGAGAGGAGAAGCACAAAGGTTTCACAAATGTAGAAAGGGGAGGCTAGTCACTACTAAGTAGAGATTTTGAAGTAGGACTGACATCTGGAGGCGCTTACCTCATATGGTTATGCATCTCAATGCACATTTGTTTTTTTGCTATCGCTAGAGCAAATACACACATTTAGAGTCTAAAAATTCACAGTCTCCAAGCACATCATAGATACAGTACGAGTGTTATTACCCTGTTGAAGAACAAGCTTAAAGCTTTCCTGGTTTGCTTGTCTTCTCTGATCTCTTAGTCTGGTCGAGTTGGTCTGTTTGCTGTGGACAAGCTTGACCAGGCTAGGAGATGAGATATAAAAGGTATGGCTAAGCTGTTTGTTTTCCAGCAGGGTATCTAGTACTACTTTAAAAGGACAAACACACAGTCTTATTGCACTACACTAAGTAATAGTTGGCCTTTACTCTGAAAAAAAATATTTTCGTCAGCAGCTAATGATCCTATGAGCCTCTTCTGGGACATTTTTGTGTATAAATTTAGTTGTAGTTGTTTCACGTTTTTTGTTTTAATTGTCCATCTACTCTGAGAAGCTAGGATTTTGCGTTTCACTATGGAGGACTAGGAGTGTCGTTTAAAAAAAATAATTGACAAAAACGAAAAAGTTTTGTGTTAATGTAACGGTGAAAGTTAATTTGATTTAGCAGAAGGATAAAGAAAGGTATTTGGAAAAGAAATTAAAGAAGATTTTTTTAAATCAATTCAAATATATATATAAAAACTGATTTTAAATAAATTATTTATATTTTTATTTATACTGAATATGCCTATTTTAAATTTTGTGGGTTACTGTGAAATAGATGCCAAGGTTTAAACCAACAGTAAAGAAAATTATTGATCACCTAATGCTGTAAAAAAAAAAAAAGAATATTATTATAAAATATGAATTTAACTTCACTCCAGTGCCAAATGGACTTAAATCTGCCTCTTTTGCACTAGTCACAGTTTTGCTTCTATCATAAATGAGGGATGTATCGATTTTTCCATGAACCTCTACTATTACTGCCCTTTTGTATACAATAGCTGAGCATAGCTCTATTGTTACATAAGATGACTGAGTAAGGCTGTTATGAGCTGAAGGCATAAAGCAATAGGCTATCAATCTCTCAGTTGTAGCCGTAAGAACGAATCAGGCAGGATGCAGAGTTTCACGATCTAGCTGCTGTGGGACATATAAACTTTTACAATCAAGCTGTCTGCAGTGTTGAGCGCAGAAATGTTATATATTTAATCATTAAGGAAAGACTATTACACACTTTTCTGATTAGAGAAAAAATGCTATTTTAGTCCAGTTTTGGGAGCAAATGCTAATAGTTTTTCAGTGTATTATGTCAGGCGGTCACTGAATCGTTGTTGCATCATAAATAATTATCATACTTTGCAAAACTTTAATGCACAGTGCTACGGAGTTAATGGCACTAGCATTTATTTTTGATTTTTTTGAAACCCATTCTTAAATCAAAATTACCTGTCAGCCATCACTAAAATAGTGATTAATTTCAGAAATGACTTGCACAGCACAGGCATTTTATCGAGCTTTTAATACAGATTTCAAAATGTAATTATATAAATTATAATTAAAATTATAATTATATAAAATTATTATTATTTTTTTATAAAAATAAATGGTAAAAAGACTTTACAAACCAACCAAGACAGCTTAAAAGTGGACAGGCACAGATGATACGAAAATAATGCTTTTTTTGTCTAAACATATAAATAAAAATATGAATCTGCCATTAAGAGCGCAGGGCAGTAACTGTCAAGATGAAGGAATTTAAACACTCTCCTAATAACTTACTGTAATATGTATATTTGATTTAAGGCCCTTCCTATGGAGGGAAGCGATCAATAACGCAGTGTTTCAGCACTATATCATTTGTTAATATCTACGGGAGAAAATGAGAGATATCATATGTCACTGTAGAAAGAAATGGGCTCTTGAGGATGAGCAAGTCTGGTCTGGACAGGAACGGTTATTCAGGGGGACAGGAACAACGTGTACATAACTGCAGTAAGGGCAAAGACCTCCCTGGAGACGTCTCTGAGGTTTTACAGGCCTGTTGTGTCCTTGCATATCCAAATATACACAATTTCCTTGTTCACGGTTGCGTATCGACTAGTCTGGTAGCGGTAAACAAGGCTGGGTGAGTTTTTGTAGAGAGGCAGTCAGACCTGTGATGCATTTTGGTGTGGGGAAAAATAGTGACTGATCGCTCCTGATGTTTGCAAACCACCCTGAGAGAAACGGCCTTTGCGTATTCGTTCTCAGAAGGCAAAGGCCACGCTGTGTAATCTACTGGCAGCCACAGCGAAATGAATCCAGATGAACACCGAAAAAAACTACGGTCTACTTCTAAACGAACACGCATTGTATGCCTACAGACTTACGTGAGGTTTAAAAAGAGGTCTGGAGGTATCGTGAATTCTGTGAATGAGGATTTGATCAAAAACATGTTAATCACAGGATTCTAAAGGGCCAGTGGAGAAGCTCCTTCCAGATCAATCATGACCTCTAAGAGGTTTAACGTTCTGCCGGATATGTTCGAGGTGTAGATGTTCTCTGACACCCTTGCAGGAACTTTGACTTCGTGTTTTATTGACCGAGTGTTGCCTTCAACCAAATCTACAGGGGTCTTTGCAGGAAATTACATAATCTTGGGTTGTACTAAACTAAGAATTTGGCTCGCAGTAACCCAAAGATATTTAGACACTTCAGTCACATTTAAAAATGCATGAATGTCGTTGCATTACATAACAAAATATGAAAACCAAGTAGCATTAAATGGGAAGAATGCCATCTCAAACTGTGATTTAATTAGTAATTTAACCAGCTTCTAAAACATAAACATTTGTAGGTCTCTGATGATAAAATGCTTATGAACCCTTTTAGGCTTAGAGAATATTGAATTAATATGTCGATTTTATTTCAGTTAATTAATCAAATGAATTGCAGATGTTCAGTACTATTATATTTAAGTGTGAAAAATTTGTATTTTATGTCAGTAATAATGAATTCACTACAAAAATCAACAATATTCTCTATATAAAACATGATAAAGAAACCATTTCATTAAATCTTTATAATTTAATAAAAATGTCAAATTAGGTAAATGCATTTTAATATAATCATAACATTTCTATAAAATGGATAAATGTATGCTATTATATTTCTAATATGCTATAGATATAGATATAGTTTTAAATGTGCTATAGATGCTGTCACATGCTGTCAATGTTGTATTGTTTGTTCAGTTTATCTGACTGAATAAAAATGTAAACATTAAGCACAAATAATACACATAAAAAACAATTGCATCTTTACAGTATGTGTGCTTACTTGCACTTACTATGTACTTACCCAAGACAACAAGGTAAGTGCATGGGGTAGGGTTAGGTTTACAGACAGGTTCAGAGTTAGTACCTAGTTATTACTTGGTTATTGTACATGAATAAGAGGACTGTGAAATAAAGTGCTACCAAAATGATCACGCATATGTCTCAGATGTTTCAATAATTACAAGACAATTGCTAGGAGTCTTGGAAGAATTGAATGATGCATTTTATTTTATATTATAATAACTTAATGGCAGACTTATTTTGGCTTATCTAACCAAGGTTTGAGACACCGTTGAAGAACAGGGCTCAGATTTAAGTAAAGCTTTTATTGTTTTTGAAGAAACAATTGAGCGGTTTTTCGTTCCTGTGGGAAGCTTGAGCAAAAATATAATTCGAGACTGCCACAACATTTGATGGTGAGCAAGAAGACTTCTAAAAAGACATTCTGAACATTGCTTTAGCATTGATTTCACAGTAACCCACAGTCTCTTTTAAAACAAAATCTATTACATGGGGCTTGTATGGAGAAACACGCATCTCCACCGAATGTTCTTAGACATTCAGCAGAACGGAACCATTTATTTCACCTCTAAGCTTGACGGCCCCCGCTGAGACACATTAGCCCTCTGCTGCATTCTTCTGGGGCTGAATGGGGATACTGGGCTTCATTTCTTTGTATCTGTGTCGCTAAAGATGCCTAATAACCTGGAGTCTGCCTCCCATTCTCTAATTAATGAGTGGAACACAGTGAGCCGTGAATGCAGCACACCATTGAGCTCAAACACCTTGCCAGGTGGCCGCCATGACGTTTGGACCACGGCTATAAATAGGCAGAGAGAAAGCTGCCTACTGTATATTTTAGATTTGGTTTCTAGCATTTTGCGTTTAGTTTGACAATCTGCAATTTGGTTAGTTTGAGAGGTAGATGTCTAAATACACAGTCAACTTGAAAATATCTGAGAATTTGAAAACTGTCATTTCCAAGCCAGCGTTAAAATAACAGAAAAGTAATGGTTGTAATTCGTTGTCTAAAGGTGTGGGAAATCTGTGTTTGAAAGCCAAGTAGCTTGAAAGCTAATTTTATTACATTTATCAGTAGTGTAACAATAGCTTATCTATATTCTTATCTGTTTAAGAGTTTAAAAGTCACTTTTTGTGGTAAGCTCTTCTATTTTCCTTTTTTCGTTTTTTGACACATTAAGCATTTTAGGTTAAGTCTTTTAAATTAAATGTCTTATTTTTTCAATGATTATTAAAAGTAAAGCTGCTTCAAAAGGCTTTAGTAGAACCTTTTTGTATAAATGGTTCCATAAAGAACCTTCAACATCTGAAGAAGTTTCTTTGTGGTGAAAGAAGGTTCCTCAGATTATAAAAAGGTAAGAAAGAGATATTTCTTTAAAAAACCTTTCATTCTTTTGTGTTCTATGGCATCTCTTGAAGCATCTTCATTTTTAAGACTGTAGACTCTCTGAAATTTATAATGAAATCTAATGTATTAATATATTACCCCTCTAAGCGTCTTATCTTTATGTATAGCTAACCATTTAAAGTAGATTGACTGTAACTACAGTAGTCATCATTTAAAGTGGATCAAAAAGTAGTAACGCATCTTGATGTTAGGACAACTTTGATTAAACTTTTTAATCCACTTCAAATATTGACTACTGTGCTATAAATAGACTTACCAAGCTCATTTTAAAGCACCATTAAAGATACAGACAAATAATGAAAACAGAATGAAGCATTTTGTGTGTGTTTAGCAACATCATCACAACAAGCAGCAGCGTTGTTATCATTCTGATTATGTTGTTGCAGTAAAAACTTTACGTGAAGCACATCTTTCGGGATTTCTAGAAGCGATCAAATAGCATGCATGCATTTATTATTATAAAGACATAGTGATACATAAGATAAATGCCCCAAACATGACATCAAAATTACTTGCCTTGACTTTAACAATAGCATGCAACCTTGTTTTTACTTACAATGGCGTTTTATTAGTTTGATTTAACCTTGGTTTTGAGGTCCACTGGGTGCACTGAACGCATGCTGGCTGCCTTAAGCCTGTGGATCGTTTCAGATGTGAGGGGGGGAAAATCTGGATCGTCATGAGGAATTTACCTGCTGCCTACTGGTCGGCCAGGACACTCTTGAAAACGAGATGAGCTCATCTCAAGAGGGGCTCCTGGTCAAATAATTTTTAAATAAAGATAGATACATCAATTGTACAACATGTCATTCTGGTTAATGCATGGTAACTTTAGTTTGCTTTTTTTTTTGTCAAATTCTTTCGCTTAGGACGAGACAAGCATTTGCAGTCCAAAAAACAGTACATGGAGCACCAGTCATGTCACGGTCCGTATTTTTCCCTTGTATGAGACAAGACCCCTTGTTTTAGTTGGACTTATGTCAAATCAAAAGTTGTTTTGTAAGTGCTGGCAACTTGCGGTGGCAATCTAGTACGAGCTCGTTCTCCACATGAAAGGACAAATGCACGTCTTGGCTTTGTTTACACCGGACGTCTCGCGTTGTGACTGGCGTTTAAAGGGTGTTAACGTCAATGCCACAAACAGAGATGGGTGTAGATGCGGTCCTAGTTTTGAATTCGGACAGCGTAATGCATACTGCCGTCTTAGGGGTTCGTTTAATCAAATTGAATTTGATTTGATTGGCCCGATTACATCAATTCTTATCTGGTATCGATTAATTGTGACGTGCATGTCACAATAGTGTGGGCATATTGATCCAAACCAATCCAATCCAACTTTTAGCGCAAGGCAAGTCAATAGCAACATGCCAGAATTTAGCAAATAAACACAAAACTAAAAAGAACCAAGGAAAAAGGTTAAAAAAATAACATTAGAACCTATGTCTAACTCAGTTTTTTGTTCGTTCGTTTTTTTTTCGGATGCAGGCAAGCAGGTGCTACTTTTTTTTTTTTTATTCGATCCCAATGACTGTATAATGGAACTTAAAAAGGGATATCGTTTTAGATTTCTAGCATGTTTCATGCACTCGAGTTGTGAAATTATGCAGGGCTTCATGCTATATTAGTACATGTCATAACCGATTCATATGCTTAAAGGAGAAACATTTACTTTGCGTTCTCAGGTCACATCTTAAATTATCTTCCGGTTTTATCTTATGAACTGTGAAAAGGTGCACAAAGAAACAAGACACAGTTTATACTTTGTACAGTTCAACCCCTTTTTTTAAAAAAAGAAAAAATAATAATACATATTTTGGAGTTGTGCTCGGATGTGACCACTGAATTTAAGATGCGTTTGTGCTTCACTTCAAATCTGGTCTGTCACAAACTAGCTAAATATTCCTACTGAATAAAAGATTCATGGAAATGTCGGGTGAAGAGTAACAGGGCTCATGCTCTAGACTCTACTGTAAACCGTAGTGACAGAGGATTCAATCGAATAGCACAAAAAAAGTGGTGACAAGGTCATAGACCGAACCCATTGAATGGTGCAGAACATCAAACCGATGTTCTACGAATGTTCAGAATGCATTAGCTCACATTTGAATTCCACACAATTCAAATTCATGATGGACGGTGGCCTGTATCTCAACAATGAGACAAAGACTAAAATATGCAGCGTTACAGAACCTGATGTGTCTTAAGACAGCTCCAATAAAAATCCCTTTTTTATTTTCCATTGTTCCTTTGAAACTGGTTGAAAGAGAAATCCTCCTTTTCAGTATTTCTATGAAGAGTGGTGTGAGTGATAATGGATTTGTGTTTAGTGGGGAAATGTTAAAGAAAGTACATCATGTCGACTTTTTTTTTTTTTTTTAAATCATAGTATAAAAGTAATGCTAATTTTAGGACATGTTTTTATGGAAAAGAACATTCAGTAAAGGAGTAAATGTGTTGTAGTGAAAAATGAGTTTCTTAAATTTAAGTGTGATATTACAGATGTTAATGCTGTCATTTAATGAATGTTGAGGCGACTCATGCAGATTCTGCACAAATAAACTACAAAAAAAATAACACATTTGTAAAATAATCTTTAAATGCTGCTTTGGAACAATATGTTTTGTGAACAGAGTTCAAATAATGTGGTTAACACTTTACAATAAGGTTCAATTTATTAACATTAGTTAATACATTGGGTATCATGATTTTTTTGAATTAATTAATGTTAATTCATAAACATGCCATTATATAAATTCATATAAACAATTTCAAGTAAAATAAATACAATTTTGTATATTAAAGTTTGCTTTAGAATGTGTGCTGTCAAATTATTAATTGCATCTAAAATAAAAGTTTTTGTTTGCATAATATATATCTAAATTCACACACATAGAGTATATATTTTGTATTAATATATTTTCAAAATATTAGCATGTATTTACATATAATTTATATTATAAATAAATACATTTAATATATAAACATACATATTTTTCATGTGTATGTATTTATATATACATAATAAATAAACACAGCACACATACATATATGCCAACAAAAACTATTATTTTGGGTGCAATTAATCATGATTAATCATTTGACAGCATTATTTAAAATACATTTTTAGTCGTTCCAATTCAAAATGTCATGTTTAATTAAATTTAGTTCAATTGAATTTACAAAGAGTACAGTGACAATTGTTTCTGCATAAACATCTAACAAGATTAATGAATGCTATACTGTTTAATATTAGATCATAGTTCCCAATCTACTAACTAATGTTAAAAATGGACCCTTATTATAAAACAGTTAGTACTGAATTAAACTGAATTGAAAAGCTTGTTACCGTGTTTCAAAAATAATTTCTTCGTTTTAGGAAAAAACAAGTAAACAAATATAATAAAGTAAGCACTTTAAACGAGCAGGGACTATACTAACATGTGAAGAACTGGTTCTAATTGATAGGTAATTATTTCAGCCCTTGCCCTTTAGTGCACCAGCTCAAACCCCCTCTAGGGGGCGCACTGCTGCGGCTAGGGGTCAAGGGAGGACGGGGTGGTGCTCATACCCAGGTGTGCGAGGTGGGGGAGTGGAACGGAGGCTCATGCTGGTGAGGGTTTGCCTCCGTCCACCCTCCATGCGTCCATTTGGGGATGACATTGAACCAAAACCAGCTGGTCCCGGGCAGAACGGCTACATGCACTGTCGCTCACCGACAGACCGATTACTTAACACTAGCATTTACAGTTAGTTCTAACGATTTACAATGGCTATAATCCATACGAAAAACATTTGGAGAAAGAAAAAAAGAGAGAGAACCAGGTAGCATATATAGACACGTCATGCAACACAATGGAAGATGATTGAGGTGCGATGAAGGGCAGGACAAACGCGCAACGAACACACACGAGGTTCAGGCATTAGACTAGAAGAGAAGGCGAGGGAGGGCTTTCTGGTCTTACCGATGCGGTCCAAGCGGTCGATAGCGACGGTTTCGAAGGCGCGCCGCATCATGGGATATTCCTCCAAGACTTCGTTGAAATGGTCCACGGACAGTGAGAAAAGTCGGCAGTAGGTGTCGGCGCGAACGCTAGCCGTGCGACGACCTTTCGTCAACAGGCAGATCTCTGCGGGAAACAGACGAATAATGCCATAAGGAATTAGAGGAACTCGTTTAGATGGTGAGGCTATTAATAACAATTTAATAGCGCATGCATCATGGCTTTCCAAAAGTAGAATAGACTTGTTTCCTGACATGTGATCCGACCGGTCAGATTTTAATACCAGGGATTACTGCGCACACGCACATCGATATCGCATCCTTTTTCTCACGCTCAACAACAATATTTAATGTATCGGCATTACTGTAAGGGAAGGTTTAGGGTCGGGGTAGGTGTAGACATTAATACAACTCAATTTAATCGGTGGAAAAAAATATTTATTATTGATTTCCAGTAGCTGCATACCTTATAGTCAAAACTGCAAATACAACACATAATTACTATATTTATACATTGTTTTACTAATTTATGGAGCTTCTAGAAGAGCTACTTTGTGTAGTTTGGTTGGTGAGCTTTCCAAGAACGTATTTTTATAATTACGAAAAAAAGTTTAGACTGACTAACCATACTTCAGCACTAAATAGTGGATTATGAAGTATTTTTGTATTTGTATCATCTGTTTGAAATAATAATAATAATAACAATAACAATAACAAAATAGTAGTAGTAGTAGATATTTTTTGCATTATAAATTAAAAATATTATTATTATTATTATTATTATTATTACTAATAAATATATAGAGTTATAGTACTACTATTTAAAATACTACTAATAATTTAATTTCCTACTGAAACAATTATTACTTTTGTTTTTATTGTTGTAATATAAATATTATTATTATTATTAAATATTAAATAATTATTTGTATAATAACAATAACATTTTATTTCTAAATATTTGTATTACTACTACTTCTACTTACTAATATTTATTTGTCCAGTTGATTTTTTGTTTGTATTTTAGGGTTATATTTACTTTATTTGTATATAGCAATGCATTTTTTTCATAATGCTATGTATTATTTCTGTATCATTAACAACTATTTATTATTACTAATATTAGTAGAAGTAGTAGTACAAAAGACAATATTATTACATTATTAAACAAACAACAAGTATTATTATTATTATTATTATTACTATTGCTGTTAATGTAAATATTTTGAAAAAGGAGTGTTTTATTTTTTACCTAAATACCTGAAACTGCGCCCCATCAATGTTCGAGAAGTGTTTCCTTGAACAAAGTACACACTCAAAGTGTTTCACAGAGAGATTTTTAATGAACCTTGCTGTCAATGTGACAGTTTAATCTTGTCCACAATTTGGTTTAATCTCTATGTGGCAAGAAAAGTCCTTAGTGCTTAGAGAAGTGCAAATGGCCCTGTCTTTCACTTTAAGATGTGCACTCTTATATGTAATGTCTGTAAGCTGGAGTAAATATTGCCGGATGTACATCCTGTGCAGATCCTCAAAATGACAGATTTGTAGCGTTATTTACAGAGTCTGGAGATGATACCCTTGACATTTTGTCCCGGACAGGAGAAATGCTGTGGAAAAAGTCTGTGTGGCCCGCGGGACATGCTAACAACACTCTCCAGCTGGGAGCGGGAACAAGGTGTTGGAGTTTTTAATGGAAAAGTGCCATTTTTCTTGCGTCATGCGGCGCGGTATAAAGGTGAGGACGGCAAAAGTACTTTGCGCTTGCTGTTCTATTTCTAATTGGTTCGTTAGGCTCAAATGTCACAGTGATGTACATTTTCCCGGGCCCTATAACAGCGACAGAAAAGTCAAGAGAGACGGAGAGGGTCTGAAAGCAACAACATGATGAAACGTCATGAAATTTCAGATTTCCGTAGTAATTGTCTTACTTTGCACGTCTGTGGCCGGTGGATGAGTGCCTGAACGAGTTAGCGCCTGAGCTAGCAAATGTGTGAAGGTGTCTCTCTCTCCCTGACAAAAGAGCGTCCAATCAACCAGCCCTCCTCTCGGGCCTCTGCAAATGGAAATGACACTTGACCTCATAGCCTCATAGGTCCGTGGGTTTGGCACGTATCCCAGCTGTGAGCTAACGGACGGGGTTTGCCTGATTTATCGGGATCAGCTCTTTACCTTAACTGGCCCTCATCTCTTTAGTTTACTTACATGGAGGCTTTGAATCACTGCATGTTTAAAATAAAAATAAATAAATATTACTATTACTATGTTATAATAATAACATGAATAATAATAATAATAATAATAATAATAATAATAATAATATGCAACAACAATAATAATGATGATTAAAGAATAATAATTATTATAATTATATATTTATATTGTGGTTGTTGCTGATAAACTACTGCATGTGTTTTAAGATGCAAGAATCAGTGATTTCAGATAATCAAAAGTCATCGTTATCATCTTTATAATAATAATAACGTTTTTGTTTGTATTTATTAGCATTGAACTAAAACAGTAAATACAATAAATTTGTTAATTATATTAAAATAATATCAATTGTAATAATAATCATAATAACACAATAATTTGTCATAATTGTCATTATTTATTTACTTTACAATAGTCCTACTTTTCTTCATTTATATTTATTATAATTAAATTTATAATATAAATTATTTTATTAAATAATAATAACATTATTCAAATTGAACCGCTCATGGTATTAAAGTACAAATAATCTGCACATACGTTTTGGCTTTATTGTCTTAATTACCAATTACCATTTGTAATAATAATAATAATCGTAGTAATAGTAATAAATTGTATTTAAATATTTAAAATATATATATATATATATATATATATATATATATATATATATATATATATATATATATATATATATATTATTCATATATAATTGTTTTATTATAAATATTATACTAAATAACTACCTGAAATTAAAAGCATTTAGCTAGAATTCGAATGTATTTTTTATTAATTAATTGCTGATGGCTATATTTTGCTATCGATCTATTTCTAATCAGTCAATAAATAAGTACTAGGCACTTTTTTCCCCGAATTTTCCGTTCAGTTCATTGGTCACTGGCGGTCAAAAAACTACGCTGAACGCAGCTTGTCCTAACGCGAGCCATTAACAACTCTGTTAATTGTTACTGTCCTGCATGTTTTCATATGATCTCCGTTGGATTTTAGGACCAAGGTCGATGTGCGTTGAGCTTCTATCAGAAGGCAGTGAGGAGGAAGAGATTTCCTGACACCGCCAGCAGCTTCGACACACGTTCGCCCCCGTGTTCAAACACACACATGCCAGCAGCATTCCCGCTACGGGCTAAAATACCAGTAGCAGATGGTTTTCCACTGGAGCAGGTGGCTGGCATCGCAGTGCACCCATGCTACAGCAGGCACAACCTTCATGAATCGTGAGAAAATATGATTTAATTTCAATTTTTGTTCTCACGCTCGTGCGGCTTAGGTAACACCGAAGAACATGTGACACCAAGGTCATCCGTGACGTAATCTCTGAATTATAAAACGCCGCGTGGCCGTTCTCTACAGTTTGTGCTGTGCCTGTTTGATCTCGGCCCATCGGTACGAAATGATGCACTTACAGGAACCGCATTGCGTCGGTTAGGGTTGATGTCTGTATTTTGGTTTGATCGCGCTGTAATTGCGCTTCAAGCCGTGAACGATTCCGACAGAAACGGAGGAAACTAGTTCTGAACTGACCTCCAAAGTAGGATCCGTCGGTGAGTTTCAGCTCTTTGTTGAATTTGGTGATGACGCTGGCCACTCCGTGCTGAATGAAGTACATCTTTTTACCCACGGTCCCCTCACGGATGATGTAGTCGTTAGGCTGGAAGACCTCGAACTTTAGCTTGCTCAGCATTCCTGTCACAAAGTTAGGGTCTGCGTTCGCGAACAGCGGCATGGTGGCCACCAGCTTACGGCAGTTAAAGTTCACAATTTCCTGTGGGGTGAAACAAGGAAAACACGATCAACAGACTTCAAAAAGTAAAGAAAGAATAATTTAGATTGTCTTTTAAAACAGTATTACAGTATCTACGATGTTATGTGTTTTTGAATAACAGTCTAAAATGCGTAATATGAGTAATATAAACATTTATTTGTTTGTTTATATTTATTTATATTTTATAAATATTTGGTATGTATTATAAATGAAATGTTTTAAAAGATATGTTATTGATATTGTTAATAATAATAATTTATTATGGTTTTTATCAAAAACCTTATCAAAAACAGTAAAAAAAAACTCAACACATTTAGAACAGGAAATAAATGATTAAACACATTAAGAGAGCCTTTCTTACGTTTTATGTAATATAAAAATGTAATATTAACAAAAACAAAACATTTATTTATTTTGGCTGGTTGGTTATTTATCAGATTGTTTTTCGATATTCAATCAACAGCAGAATAGCAATGCAACGAGTAAAATATTTGATATAATAATTGATTGATTTGAATGTTTTTGCATTTTGACTCTCAATATTTATACCTGAAGTGATATGACTTTTTTTCGCAATTCCTTTGGGACGAAACAATTTTTTTTTTTTTTTATTTCATTGTAAAATAAAGGTGTCATATAAAAAATATATATATATATATTTTTTAAATGTTTTTGCCTTCTGTCAGCATTCTATATGCATCTCCGTGTTTATTTATCATTATTTATTATGTATAATCACAGTGTTGCATGCTTTTGACCTATCAGCAAAAACACATATTGTAAATATTTAATATATTATATAGTCGGTCTGGGCAATGTCTTTTCGAAATGTCACAACGCCTTTTCTTGTAACCTTTTGCTTAGCTCTCCTCTGCGACAATCGCCGGCCTCTATAGACCGTCTTCCCACTGCATTGCAGTGAGCTTATTTTATGGCGCCCATACAGTCCGTGTCAAGCTCGCTTCAGCCATTAGCTGAAAGCCAGATGCACATAATCTTCCGTCTTTCTCGTCTCCACGCTTCCCGGGGTGAAGGATGTGTTTGTTTGGTGTGGCTCGGGTGTGAAGAATAAATTTGCGCCGTGCTTCGATTGGTGGCGCAGTCGGAAAAAAGCGTCAGGAAGGTTCTGACCGCAATCACACGGGAGGAATAATGAGTTTGATAGCCACGTCCAACCCTTTACCTCCACTAGGGAGACAAGCTGGAGACTTTATCTATTTAAAGCCGGTTTGTCACAAGGCGGTGCATGTAAAAATAGCAGCCCTGACCAACTGAGGGAAAGAGAGAGATGGAGGAGCGAGGGAGGATGGGAGGGAGAGTTAAAGGTGTTTGGGGGATGAAGGCGTCAGTGTTATCTCTCATTTTGCTGTGTCATAATACACTCTGATCGTGATCACGCGTGACGTGAGCGCTGCGTTCTCGGTAATCTTGAGACTTTTCCAGTGCATTTACGTCTACCGCACGCTAATGTTCTGTACTTGTACAATATCTAGATGACCTTTAATCTTTATTAAAATGTGCAGCGTACTGTACAATAAAGCGCGTTGTGTTGGGTACTGTATCCCACAATGCAAAGCGCTTGACCTTTCCGTCATTATTGCATTGAGGACTTCAACAATGCAGCTTTTTTTTTTTTGTTTGGCACTTAAGACAATCCTTTTATTATCGTGCAAAGCAACCTAGAAGGGTGCAATATTTAATATTTATATTTAGCAATCTGTTGAATCTACTTAAGACTGTATTTAACAGTGTTGCAAAATAACACAGAGGTATAATTTATTTATTGTACTGCAACATATCATGCGAACATATTTTAATATCGTGCAAAACAACCAAGAACGTATTTATTTATTATTTATTTATTTTAGCTTTTGCCTTACAATACTGAATACGTATCTTCGAGTTTTTATTTAAATAAATGCCACTTTTAATCACAATCTTTAAGACAGTTAAGGCAATTAAGACAATATTTTTTTATTTTTGTGCAAAGCAACCTAGAAGAATGTTTATTCTCAGTACGTATTTATTAAAATTGCACAAAATTGCTTAATTTTATAGTAGGACAAAACAGAAAGAAAACAAAAGCGACAATTGAACAGTAATGCAAACAAATTCGTATTATGACACAACCTTCTACCAATATTTAATATGTATCTCATATGTATTTTTGTGTTGTATTTATGGGATATAATTTTATATAATGTTGGTATGAAATTGACTATTAAAATACCACGTAAAATATTATATGTTGTTTAAAAAAATATGTATTTCTTTATATTCAATCAGACCTACAGTAGATGTTAATCTTCCTTATAACGTCATAAAAACCTTAAAAGTCTTCATTATTATTATAAGAACATCTGTGTGTTTTGACAGCTATCAGCTATCACTGTTTATGGCCTGATATCAGATTTTAATAAGTCTAATAAAGTAAATCTGCTATATATATATATTACTTGGGCTTAAAGAACTGTACGTGGCATTGAAGTAATAGCAAAGTAGTAAAGATCTAAGATATGTTTCCTTTCATATTGAAATGAAAGCGACTGTGAGTCCAGACAGGGAGATTATGTTAGGTTGAAACGTGGCCGTATAAGCTCTGACCCTACGAGTGTGTTTGTGCCTCACCTCTTTGAGCGGGTCATTGAGTTCGTTAAGGATGCTGTCCTCGTCGAAGATTTTTCCCTGGTAGCGATGCTCGTAGTAGTCGTGGATTTTCTGCCGCATGTCAGCCGGCAGCTTGTGGAAGGACATGTACTGCTCCACTTGCTTGTACTGTAAGACAGAAAGAGTAAAGAAAAATGAATAAAACCGAAGCTGGAACTGATGCGAGGAAGCTAGGCTCGCAGGAGCTATCCTCACTGTTGTTTCTCCTGGATTGCATTTTGATTAAATGGAGGGCAAATGGAGACTTTCGCTCGAGGCATGTCTTTTTCTGTCCTTTACTGTTGTTTCTTGTCAGACTGTACTTTGTGACGAGTTTTGGGGTGATTTCAAGCAGAATGTGCAACATCAGCTGTACTTCACTGATTACGTTCGGCAGGACCGGGCGTTTCGACCTCGGTGCACACCACAGGAGTTCATCTCCTGCTTCTTTTACAACAACTATCAAATAATCATAAACAAACAAAAACATAAAGCGCAATTATTTATCTCAGCAATTCAGCAAAATGCTATAAATATTTGTATTGTTGTTTATTATATCAAAAGGACACATTAAATGGCTAAAAACACAGTGATGAGAATATAATAAAATGAACCCAACATATTTTTATTTGAAATAAATGTTGTTCTTTTAAATAAATAAATGAAACTTTCTATTCCTCACATGGTGCTAAAATGTAATATATATGTTTATTGAACAGCAACATATTATAATAAATTAATAATTAAATTGCATAATGAGAATAAAAACAAATCAGCTTTGCATTATATAATAACATTTATAATAAATACAATTTCTAATGGAAAACTTATTTTAATGACTACTAATATTTAATTACATTTAATGATTTTAATATTAGTATTTTCCTATTTGATCAAATAATTGCAGCCTTTATGATCAAAAGAAACTTAATTTTTTTCTTTTTACTTTTGAAGAGTGAGTGTGCGTCGAATGACTAAATGCAATTGTTTAAATAGTTCAGTATTTCGTCACGTTCTTTCATTTTTGCAATCAAACGTCAGAGATTTTGACAGCTACATTTCATCAGATTCACCCAAGACAGAATTATCTTTGCTATTATTGTCTCGGGCTGTTTCTATTTTTATATCCCCCGAGGAATCGCTCCTTTCAATGAAACAGAACTCTGAACATTTTACCTGAGCAGTGAAAGAGCGACCTGGAGCAATGAAATGATCTGTTTTAATTGGTGGGTGATTTAGTGATGAATCCTGTGTAAACGCATGCAGACGCGCGCAGGGAAATGTGCTGGGTCACTGTCTGTGGGCAGGTGGTGCGTGCGGACGATAACTTCCTGTCTGCCAACTCAGCTGATGACATCAGAGCAGGAATGTCTAATCCAGCACCTGCTCCCTGTTACCTAGCTCCGGTTACACAGAAATTCAATTACGTATGCTTTCTGCAGCTACGCAGGCTGCCCACTCCATACCGTCACAGGAAATTATACCAACACAGTCTATATCTGTTCCAGAGCAATCTATTTTAAACTTTTACATTGATTGACTTGCATATCTGTATCAGCTTTTTTGCTCCTGATTAATCAATAAATGCTGTCAGATGTATGAACTCTATTTCTGTACGAGCTGTTTTATCTATTCCCTATCAGTGTACCTTTTTTTAAAGAGACTGTTTCACAATTTCAGACTGGCTGTATTATGATTTTTATTTTTTTTGCTTTAATAAGATAATTTTGACATATTTACTATTTGTAAAAAATGAAGATACTAAAACTGACTTTAAAAAAATATTATTATAATTTTTAAATGACTGTTTGCTATTTTTATATTATTATAAATTATAATAAAATTTATTCCTGTGATGCAGAGCGAATTTTCCACTGACTCAGTCAGTGTCACATGATTTTTCAAAAATCATTCTAATTTTGTGCTCACAAACTATTTTCTATTAATGCTGAAAAAAAAGTATATTAATTAAAATATTAGATTAATATATTCCGATATTACATTTAAATCGGTATTAATATAATTGTATATAAATATTATTTAAAATTTAATTAATGAATAGAAAGTTTAAAAGAACAGCATTTGAAATATAATTTTTCTGTAACATTTTAAAGGTCTTTACTGTTTTATCTTACTGTTAATAATTTTTTTTACTTACATGCACTGTTAACGTTTACAGTATTAAAAATGTCTTAAATGAAATAAAAAAAACAATTCGATGCATCCACGCTGAATAAAAATAATAAATTCTGTAAAATATCAAACAAATAAATAAATATACAGACAAATAATAAATCTTATGATGATCTGGCAATTGTAGTATTCCTTTTACAAATGGAAAATGTAAGTAAAGCAGTGTTTTTCACTTTAACCAATTATAACAATTAATTTTATTAGAAATCTGAAAAGAGGTAAACATGTATGACACAGCTTTGTTTGTGTTTATTTCCAAAATACTGTTTTACATGGACAGCAATGTATGTTTTATGTGATGCCAGTGAGAGGGAAATGCAGCAGCACAGAAACAGGACAGAAAAGACAGCGTGATCCTTTATCAGTGCGGGTGAAATGACTTTAAATGACAATTCAAGCACCAAGCAATTAGACTAATGTCCCAAGACCTCCCCGTCTCTCTCTGCTGCTTCTGCGGTGGGGAGACGGCTAGACCCGACAGGAAGCCTTTATCCTTGTCTCTTAGACAGAGGCCTTTGAGATTTTAAGAGCTGGTGTCTTCAGGCGGTGGGACACTAAGATGGGACAGCCTGCTTTAGCTTGACCATTCCGATTTTAGAATATGTCTCTGAGGAGACTTTGTGTCTCAGAAAATGAAAACTGGAATTCGAATGCACACACAAAGGAACGAAATCATCAACGGTGGTCTGTTTGGTGCCTGTGTGCGTCCCTAGCCGGTATCATATCATATATATGCATATATATATATATATATATATATATATATATATATATATATATATATATACACGAACATCAAACATGCCTCTTTTCTATGTAAATTATGCCTACTCGATTATGCCTTATTCACCGCATCTCCAGGCTATTTGCCTGGACTAGTTAACACTGTGCCATAATTTGCATAATTCAGGCAATGGAATTGAATGCTAAAACAATGCAAATAAGTGGTGCGGCCACAATTTATTCCTAGCGAATTCCCCACATTATGTTTCTAATCTGGACAAGTCAGAGTCAGTGCTGAATATTAATATTATGAGTAAGAGTGACCTGTGGTCAGGCAGTCGGTGGCGGCGCAAGTGCCATCAGCCTCTTGTAGAGATACAGTGAGTCACTGGGCGTCAAGGCAAAAGCTAAGCACTGATATGGTCTTTGTGTTTATTCTCACACGCATTTGTAGACCATCGTTCATGAGAAATAACACTAAAAAGGAGAACACTTTGTAAGATGCAGTTAAGATGGGATAAAAAAAAAAAAACAGAACTTTTCCATTTAAAAAAATTTGCAGTGGCGTTTAAATTTTTTATAAAGGCAACTCCGCTAAACTTTTTGAATGCGTATGTTTACATTTACGTTTATTTATTTTAATTATTCAATAAACGCAATTACAAAAGAAAAGATATGACTAAGCGCTGTTATCGGTCAAATCAAATCTAGATGGATTTATCCAGACTGTTTAGACCTAGATGAATGATGTTACACATTATAAATTGCTAAATATTTTGAATGTAAAAATACGTTGGAACAATATTATGTATTTTTCTCATGTTTTAATTTGCCTATATCGTATGAAAATGGTTATAATCTGTGCCTTCTCCTGCATTCCTATTCATATTTAGTGCCACAGTTTATCAGGAAGTGATGTTTTTGTTCCCTTTGACTGGAAACGTACGCGCAAAACTGGAATATCGCGTACAAAAATATGCAAATGAAGCACTTTATTTGCATATGTTTTCTGCGATATTCCAGTTTTGCGCATATGTTAAATTCTAATATTGTAATGCAAACATAGCTGCTGTGTCTAAAATGTAGCTATTAGTTCAATATTATATAATATCAGTTCAAACTTAGCCATTGTTTAAAATCCATTTATTTAGAAATGAAGCCTATTGTATTGTCCTGAGCAGGTGGCTGGACATAGTATTTAAAAAAACGGACTCTCCGACCTAAAACCGGACAGATGGCCATCCTACCCTTACACAAACACATATTGAAACTTTAGAAAAACACAAGCTGTAGACCAAAAACTTCAGAAACTCCAGAAACTCATCCATTTTAATCAGTCTGCTCACACACACACACACACACACACAAACGCACTCACACACACACAGGAAGCAGAATCAGGGGATCAGCCTGTTTGGTTTAACGGATTGTCACAGCCTGGTGACGACAGCACCTGTGAATAAACATCGTCTTGCACACTGCAGGCCAGTGACGCTGCTGCAAGACGGCGGGTAGCGACGAAAATGAGGGCGAAAACAACAACACAAAAAAAAACGATGTCACTTCTTGTTCTACATTGATTACAGCGCGTCTGTCGGAGCATGATAAGGCCTGTTTGTGTTTGCCGTGCGTTGATTTACGCTGAACTCACGAAGAAGGGCAACTTTTTGGGAAGTGCAGAGGCTTTTAAAGGAGCAGTCCTGAGGTGGTGAGATGCCACAGAGAAGTCAAGCTGTTTTGGGCATGTGGCTTAAAGCGCAAATATCATTGGTACTGCCAGAGCAGATAAACTCACTTCATCCTGAGGGGATTTCATAAAGCTTGCTTACATGGGCTTCATGATTCCCACTGAGGTAATGCTAAAATGTTTCAGCCGTCTGTGTGAATGACAGCTGGCGTCCTTTCAGTGTCAGCGGCATGTTTATATATCCGCTTCAAAAGGCCATCGACACATGATTTAGCAGCCTGTTCCTGCAGACATGTGCCAATGTTCCTCAATTCAGTTTCTCCCCAACTCCCTTTATTTTTGCCCATGTTTCATGTCCCCTCTTTCCTCCTTTCTTGCTTTTTTTCCATTATCTTTGGCTTTCTTTTTCCATTCTCATCCTGTCCCCTTTTTTCCTTTTGTCTCACCATTTTCTGTCCCCTCTTTTTCCCTTTCCTATTGATTTTCATCTTCCTTTCTTCCTTCCTTCCTTTTCTGTCTTTTTTCCTGTCTTACCCTATTTCTTTCTTTCTTCTTCCTTTCCTTTCCTTTCCTTTCCTTTCCTTTCCTTTCCTTTCCTTTCCTTTCCTTTCCTTTCCTTTCCTTTCCTTTCCTTTCCATCAATTTCTCCTTCCAGTCTTTCTTACTCTTCCCGTTCTGTCCTCTTCCTTTCCATTTCTTGTCCCTTTCATTTTCAAATTGTCTTTCATCTTTCAGTCTTCCTACCTTCATGCAATTTCCCCTTCCTTTTGTGTTTTTCCTCTTTACTTTCTTTCCTTTACTGTAGTTTTCCCTGTACTTTTCATTGATTTGAACTAGTCATTTCTCTCTTCCTGCCTCCTCTTTGATTCTGTCACACTCTTTTCATTACCTTTCCTTTTTTTGCTTCTCCTCCTTCCTTCCTACTTCCCTTTCTTCTTTCTCCTCCTCTTCTGCCTTTCATTGTACATTCCTGTCTCTTCCTTTTCCTTTTTTGTACCTTTTTCATTTTCAGTTTCCACTCATCTTCCAGCTTTCTTTCTTTCCTTACTTTCCTACATTTTCTTGTTCTTTCCTATTCCTATTCCTTTTCCTCTCCTTTTCCCTACCTTTTATTTATTTGCCTGTTCTTTCCTTCCTTTTTCATTACCTTTCGCTATCTTTTTGTTCCTTTTCTGTGTTAATACTAGACTGGTTTCAGATTTTTTTTTTTCTCTCTCCACTCGTGCAAGAGCACAGAAAACTAATCCATGTCTGGGTTTATTATCAGCGTGGGAACAGAAATGCTTTGGCAAGATTAGGTTTGTTTATCACCACTCTCTCTTTTCCATTTCTTCTTGCTGGAGTGGTCATCACATTAAACGTGTGCTGGGCTCTGGCAGGGTTATATTAGATGTCAGAAACAATCCACCCAGCCTGTCTGCATCTCTCCCGCGACTCGGCTGCTTGCAGTGAAGACACGACACAACTGCCCAAAAAGTGCTTAGTTACAACAAATTACAAAGTGACCTGGTTGGGGAAGATAGACTGTGGCGTTCGTGCGAGGAGGATGATCGCTGTTGCAGCCATGCTATTTCAGCTTTGATTTGAGCTGGTTTGTCGAACCATTTTACACAGAGCTTTTTCACCACTTAAGTGCATCGCCGTATCGCGAGAGCTACAGAGTAAACCTACCGTAGTCAGTCGTAACACAACATTCTGCAACCAACTGTGTAAAAATGAGCCTTTTTTAAACCAAAATGTCCATGTAAATCACACTTTTGTGTGAAAAGGAAGGTTTTACTGCCTCTAGTGTTCATTTCAACTGGTAACTACAGCGAATCAGTTTTGCAGAAATATAGGAAGAGGCACGTATTTCCAATGAGCCTAGATCGATAAAATGCCATATTCTGCGAAGATTTCTGCATATGCATTAGAAAAGTGAATTATGTTTTGAATTAAAAATGTTTTGCATGCATGCAATGATACAAAAATTAAACAAAGCTGAGGCAAAGCTGATGGCTCTTTGCGAAAATGTGCTTTGATAACTTACGGTTAAAGCGCCTACAGCGGTAAAAATGCTGGCCACTGTAATGCCTTTTATTATTTAGTCTTTTTGAAAATTAAAATCTATATTTTGAATTCTGTTAAAGTAAAAAAACACACAAAAATACACCTTTTGCTGCAAGTCTTTTACTGCAATTGCAGAAAAATAGCAGCCCAGCAAGTGCTTGCAGCGTTTATATGCTGTATATGCTTAGTTTCCTGTGTCAGCATCCAATACATATTTATTAGCAATAATAAAATATTTATGTTGCATATCATATATTGCATTGTAATGCATGTTAACGGCAATTTACATAATATTATGCGCAGCATAAATGTCATTATTTATTCCTCTAATGTCACGATCATACAATCAAAACGCCCTTTCCTTTTTCGCCCAGCAACAACAAAATTCAGACGCCTTTTCTGTTTGTTTGTGCAAAACACTGATAGCATCAATTCTGTGAATTATCACCTAGTCAACACCGTCAGTCATGACCAAAGTCCCAAGATATGTATCACACAAAGTGACATATAAAAGGCTGTTGATGTCGCAGCCTGCTTTGAATTTGAAGCTCTTATACCGGGGACGCGGAAGAATCTGACAAGCAACAATCACAAGGAAGGACAGAAAAACAGGTCTGCACCTGGCTTTAGATGTCTTGTAGCATTCAACAAACAATCCATCTGTTTAGCCTTCGCGTTCAATCGCACGGCAACATGCATTCGTAAAGCATTACAAAACAGGGCCGCTGATCTGACCAGGGATTCTGTTTATGCCGTTTTGAAGAAGATCCTCGCCTCGCTCTCCCGCTGCGGAATTCTCTGTAAATGCCAGGAACAATGGCTGTGTTTATTCCTAAACTGCTATCAGAAATGACATCGGGTGAATAAGGTGAACGTCGACCTGGCATCAGAGAAAGTTCTCCTCCAAGCTCTCTCCTGCTGATCTTCTTTGATCTCGCGCTTTGAAAGAACTCTCTGCTCAGCACACGCGGGTGCCACGTGCTCTCCGGGTCTGATCTCGTCCATGCGCCGGTTTGATCTGCTGATCATAAGAGATCTGCTGCTGCTGCAAAGCCACAGATGAGTGGACTCATGGGAGATAAGGCCACTGGAGTGTGGCTACCTTCCATGAGTTGGCTTTCTTATGTTTGTCTTTGCAAATGGAACAGCAGATAGGATCAGGAATGAGTCAGATAATGCAAGAGCTGAGTCAGAAAAGAACTATTACTACTAATACTACTACTACCACTATTAATAATATTATTGTTGTTGTTGTTTCATTTCTCAATTTAATATGGTATGGTAATCATTATTATTAAATATGGCAATAAATACATTATCATCAACAACAACAACAACAACAACAACAACAATAATAATAATAATAATAATAATAATAATATTCATATTATTATATACATGTTTATTATATTTTACATTATTATTTATTATTATTATGTATTAATATTTATTAATGATTTTGTTAATTAAATATATATATATATATATATATATATATATATATATATATATATATATATATATATATGTGTGTGTATATATATATATATATATATATATCATAAAACTAGTGATTTAAACATTTACTATTATTGTTATCACTGTTATTGTATATTATCATTTCTATGAATGTATTTATTATAAATTCTGTAAAATGCTAAAGTATTGTAATAATAATAATCTATCATAAAATCAATTAAGCATTATTGTTATTACTACTACTACCACTACTACTACTATTAATAATAATAATAATAATAATAATTATTATTATTATTATTATATTGTGTTCATTCAAAATACAATAATTGTATTTCATTCAATTGTTGGTGCTCAACTAGTATCTAGATCGTTTTCAGATGTTTTTTGTTAGTTTTGATATTTTAGCTGTAGTGCCTTGCAGAACTTTAGCTCTGTAAAGACTAGTTAAGCTAGTTTGGACATCAACACACCAGTATCCCAAATAAGAGTTCAGCGATGCTTTTCTTCTCAGCAGTATGGGGCCAGTGACATTGGCTTTGTCATTTGACCTCCGCTGTTTATATATAGTGACCACTGAAAGGCCCGTTCAATATGAATGCCATTTGCAGATCTCTGGGCAGGGGAGCCGTATCTAATATCCATTTGCAATGGAGCCAGATTTTAATTGGCATTATGGCGGGATGAAACCACAGCGGTGACATTGCGATCCTAAATGGAAGAGGAACGCGTGCCTCGTTTGTGTCGGACGCTACTCAGCCACCGCAAGGTCAAAAAATCATATTTAAATTGGAGATAAGAGTCCGTGTTGGGACAGGCGGAGAGATGTAAATTCACCAAAGCCCTTTGTCCGTTTCAGACCGCTGTGTCATTGTCACGGTGAAGGTGACACCGGCTACGTGTGCAGCTCAGATAAGCCTGTGCACGGCGGCCATGACAGGGAAATTGATGGTAGGCATGAGCCATGGATGTGCGCAGAACCCTGTTTTCCAGAGTCAAGGAATCTCATTAGCTTGGAAATCCCACACTTTGTTCCGCTAAAGGGTTTCAGCTAAATGGCTTTGCCAATCAAGAAGATGTAAGGGCCGGCTGTAATGAGAAAATGCAACTATATGAATGCGAGTAAACTCCTAGATGGTATTTTAAAACCCTGTAACAGCATCACGAATGAGCTACGCTGAAAATATCTCTGGATATTGATTGGATCGTATGTCCTAATGTGTATGCGCTACTACAATAAATTTAGAGGATGCTGACGTTTAGTTGGTTGTTTAGCGGGCATTTTATTTCCGAAGGGAGCTTAAAGTTCACTCGATAAAGGAATGCAAACATTTTTCAAAATTGCATGTAGAGTTTATGCTTCCGCATTAAATTGATTTTTTCAACAAAAAGAAATTGTGTGTACATATACACTCTTTTATTACTTTGAGTTTTTTTAGTATTTTAATTAAGTATAAACTGTTAAAATTCACTCTCAAATGTATTTTTTTTCTTTATTTGCTCAAAAATACAGTAAAAACTTAAATATTATAAAAAAGTACTGCTGTTTTAAATAGTTGTTTTTTATATATATTTAAATTTAATTTATTTTATGATTAGTATTAATATTTTAGCATTTATTTTAAACAAATACAATGTTTTTACAATGTAAAAGTCTTATATTTATGTTTAATAAATGTAAAAAAAAAAATTAAGTTATTAAATTAAATTATTAAATTAAATGAAAAAAATATTTTAGAAATACAATTTAGAAACCTCAGCAAAAGTCTTCATTTGCTCGCTAAATTTTGATTTCAGAACTTATCAAATTTCAGCATATACATTGTTGAGATCTCTTCAAAAACCTCTAGAAGTAAGACACATAGTTATAGTTATTAGTTAAAGTAATTTTAAATGTACAACATCTTTTCACCGGGTCAGTACGAATTCATAGTGGATATGATTTTTGAGGATACTGCCCCGTGACAAGCTTACAAAAAGGTACGGTCTTTCTCCGACAGTGTTGTGGATGTTTTCTATTTCATTCGGTCTGTGCCAACTCCCCAGAGCACAATCCCATTCTCTCTGTTTCAATCTCGTCTTTCCACTCATCCACTGTAAAAATGAGATTACAGTGCATTAAACGGAGAACCTGATGGCTGGTGTTGGCATGACGTTGTGTGTGTGTGTGTGTGTGTTGTGACGTTAACCCGGCTCACCCAGGTCGGGTTTGCCGCTCCAAACAAAGCCCAGATGAGATAAGGCTCCCTTCTCTCACGGGACAAAGCAGCTCCGGCTCCCCTCGCGCATGCTTTGGCCAAGAGAGAGTTTCTGTCGTTCACTTGGGATAAATCCTCTTTGAAAGCACAGGGATATAATGATCTACTGACGGTACAACAAGCTCTCAAAGACAAGACGCTAGAATGAGGGGTAATCTGCCAATCCGTCCTCTCATGGTTTCTCAGGGAGGAAATAGCATGCTGTTTAGAAGAAGTGAAATCGATACGCAGTGGCGTCTCTGAGTTGATGACTTAAGTATCACAATCCTCGATTGAGCTCGGTAATGAACTGTGCAGCTGAGGTCAGAGAACTGCAGGAATGTGTCGAACAGTCACAGCATTGTTTGAGAAACCTGTGGCCTCAACTACTATGTACTTACATTTCAGTTGATCATTTGGTTACATCATTTTTACAAAACTACATTGTAGTACATTAAAGTAAAGCACATAGTAGTTAAGGCCACCTAATATAAAGTCTGACGGTTTATTGTTTACAATTGAACTTACGCTTTGGATAACAATTTGACTTGAGTAGAAATTATTATACTATTAATAATAATAATAATAATAATAATAATAATAATAATAATAATAATACTTTATATAGTAAAAATATATTTATTATTTGTTAATAATTACACAACATAAACTAAATATCAATTAGTAATTCATATTAATATTATTATATTAATATTCCTATAATGATTATGATTTTTCCTTGATAAAAAAAAAAATATATATATATATATATATATATATATATATATATATATATATATATATATATATATACACACACAAATAATATTAATTACCAAATATTACTGTTTACTATCAATGTGTTTGTTTATTTATTTATTTAATTGTATTTATTATTATTACAATTCCACCAAGATTTTAAATAACGATAGTTATACTACTATATCTACTACTACTAATAATAAAGCAAAATATTTTGATATTAAATAATAAATAATATTAATCATGCTTCTTTGATTATTCAACAACAGCTACAATAGTAATAATAATTATTATTAATAATATTATTAGATTAATAATAATTTTGTTTTGTAAACAATAATATACTAATTATATATCATAATATTTTGGCAAAAAAACTAATATTTATTAAAGCAATTTACTAATAAGCAATAAATACAAAAGATTTTCGTAATTATTAAAAAATCTAAGACAATTTGATATTAATTGTAAGTAATGTTCTTGGTTATTCAAAAATATAATCAATAATTATAAATGATAACTTTCAATCGTTATATAATTTATCTTTTAATAATATATTGCAAAGAAACTAACTGGCTCATTTTGGTCATATCGCTCACCCAGACATGTCCAATAAGTGTAGACCTGTAGATGTAAATCAGCCTGAAGCGTGCAACCGTGTATCAGAGGTAGAATTTCTTTGACGTGAGATCAATATTGATGTCATTCCTGAATGATTGATGAGCAATGAGCTCATAATGTGATACATGGCGATGACACTCGAGGTGTTGTAACATCACATGCGCGTCCAGCGAAGGCACGGTAGTGTAAATATCAAAATAACGTGTCAATACCTTCTCCTGGTACTGCCGTCGAGACGAGTCCAGAGACTGGATGAGAGCTGTAGCGTGACCCACGAACATGGCGTAACAGGTGGCGCCCACAATCATGCTTAGCATGGTGATCCAAAGGTCCGACATGCTGACGGGCGCTCTGGCTCCGTACCCGATGCACAACATGTGACTCATGGCCTTAAATAGGGCGTAAGAGTACTGCTTTCCCCAGGAGTCGTTCTAAGAGAGCGATAGAGACAGAGACGAGAAGATGACACAAAAAGAAAGAGTCAGCAATAGAAAAGCAGGTGGAGTGAATTTAACACATGCACGCTTGCGGGCAAAATATTCAGTGTATCAGTGAGTCTGTGTAGAGCATCCTGCCAACTTGACCTTCATGCATGGCAAACTATCTCTCTCCATGAATCTCCCCTGTGCTCTCTGTATTATATCTGCATTTCTGCTATTTTTTCCCGTATTTCCCGTGGCCTGTTTATTTATTGTAATCCAACCGATTTATTTTATTTGCCCAATGCAATGCTCCATTCGATTTTACGTGCTTAAAGTTATTTGTGACTGTATTTTGCCTCACAATAAGCAGCGGACAACCATTAATATGTAAATGAATAAAACAAAATATGTTTTAGAAATGTATATGGTTTGATGTATTGTGATTTTTATTATGATGATCAAATATCTCTCTCTTTTTTCATGAATAATTATTCATTAAAACTTTGTTGTACTAGTGCAATGATTAATCGCATTCAAAATAAAGGTTTTTGTTTGCAAAATTTGTGTGTGCTGGAAATATTTATTATGTACATATAAATACACAATATATGTATACACACATATACCTGTATATAAATTAATTTGCACCTTATAGTGATTTTTAAATGGGTATGTGTGGGTGAAAATAGTAACAGTAAATAGTATATATTAATATAAAATTATATATAGTATAATATATAATAATTTTATATTTTAAAAATATTTACCTTTTTTTTTTTTTTTT
This sequence comes from Puntigrus tetrazona, assembly GCF_018831695.1. Taxonomy (NCBI): domain Eukaryota; kingdom Metazoa; phylum Chordata; class Actinopteri; order Cypriniformes; family Cyprinidae; genus Puntigrus; species Puntigrus tetrazona. The sequence goes on from NC_056719.1 coordinate 566,230, forward strand.
TTTTTTACAAAAGTGTTTTTATATACATGCACATTATTTTTAATTTTAATTTTTTTTTTTTTTTACACATCTCTACACCATCTTTTTAGTCTCTGTGTCAATTGCAGTGGTGTGTTAAAAGAAGTGATGGCTTTGGTGTCTGCTAATCAACTTGGATTACTTCCATTAGCTGCCGTCAGTTGATGTACGGCTCTGTGGATCCCTAATGCTGTACGGGAGAAGAAGAGGAAGGACACTTTCGGTCCTCTCGCATGCTATTAGCACAGCTGATTTTAATGGAGAACTGTGCGAATAGAAAGAGACAAACTGTACTGCAGATGTACTGCAGCGTGTCTGACCCTACTCACAATCAATACATCAGCTCACGAAAACAAGTCTCAAACTTTCCAAACATTTTTTGTTGTTGAAACTGTTATTTTTAGGCTTTTTTTTAGATATTATATTATGCAATTATACCTTAACTTATATTATATAGTGGTTTCAAATGATTCATCCAAAATAAAAGGTTTTGTTTTAGTATATTTTAATAAACATGCATGCATATATTTAAGAAAAATATGTTTATAAATTAAATATATTTAGATTTATATTAATATAAATACATGCATGTAAATATTTTCTGAATGCATGCTGTGTGTCTTTATTATGCACATAATAAATATATACAGAACATACACACATATTATTTTGGTTGTGATTAATCATTTGACAGCACTAAATTATATTAAATTACATATTGTTATATATTATAATAGTATTAGTTATCTATAAATATTATATTTCCCCATTTTATGTTGTGTTTAAATATTAGTATATAAAAGTAATAAAAAAATTAGTTATCTATAAACATATTGAAAGCAAAATCTTGTAAGACTTGAGATACTTTTTTAATTTTTTTTTCATAAAAATAAGCTATTTCGAATTCCATTTGTTTGTAAAATCCCTGTTGAATCAGCATTGGATTTTTTTGGGAGGTCGTACCAAAAGTAGCATTGCTCTGTTTGGGTCAGAATAATTTGCTTCTCCGACTTATTTTATACCCGGAAGCTATTTTCAGTTTGCTCTGTCACTCCTCAATGTCAGCATTACTCGCAGACATTAGTTAACTGAGAGCACGGACTAAAACAAGACCCATATGACTTCCAAAGGCCTCAGCCCGTCGTGTAGCTCGCTGGAGGGATGTGAGGATGTGACATTTCCATGTTCATGGATGGAGTCTGGAATGGAATTGCTGACTGTTTGAATCGCTTCCTGCTCGTTTAGAAGAGGAAAAAGTGCTGAGGAAGCCGACAAATGCTCGTTGCAGCCGCTCTTAAACCTGCGTAGCTCTGCCTGCCAACCCACGGGGCTCTCAAACGTTAGCCGGCACGCTAGTATCACATACGCTAGTTCTGCTGAGTGTGTGCGCCTGTCAGAATAACTTCAGGGAAATGCTCCTGATGTGCTCGCGTTCTCTCTCTACGGTTATAATAACTGCAGTACTGAGTCACCTATTACTGCCAAATCTAATCTCTATGCTGATTGCTGATGTATTTCAAAGACTGATGGAAAAATTAAGGCGTAATTGCAAACATAGTGGTTGTAGAGGGAAAATCTGCATCCTATTAGATATCCCCCATATATGCTGGAATGACATCAAGAGGTGCTGTATCATTGCATGTCATATGTTGACATGGCACATTAACTTGGATTGTGTGTTACATTTTCTGTTGTGGTTGTTTAGTGTTCGGAGTGGTTTCTTGGGCGTCGCTAGTTGTAGTTTTCTGGGTGGTAGCTATAGAACCGCTCAGGAAACTAGCGCTGCAAAGGGGCAGAAAATTACCAGTAAATTTTCTGAAACTTTCCAAAAGTTTTTCCAAAATTCTGGGAGGTTTGATGGGAATATACAGAAAATTGTCCTTCCGTTTGCAGGCGGCAGTGGTAGCTACAGAATGGCCTTGGAGTTCTTAGTAGGGTTGCAAGGCGAAGAAAATTACCTGTACATTTTTGGAAACATTCCAAATTTTAGAAATGTCTTTAAAAATCTTGAAAATTTCTAGTTCTGGGTGGGTGCCATTGATAGGTGGTTTATACAGTTTTCTGGGCGGTAGCTAAATAATTGCTCAGGAGTTCTGAGTAGGGTTGTAGAGGGGTAGAAAATTACCAGTAATTTTACAGAAACTTTTGGAATTTTAACATAAGTAATCTCCCCCTTTGCAACCTTAGTTCTGACTGGCTAGCATTTCTAGGAGCTTGATATAATTTTCTGGTTGGTTGCTACATAATTTCTATAGTGTTGTTGTGCATTGATAGATGGTTGATAGAGTTTTTTTTTAGGTGGTAGCTACAGAATTTCTAAGAAGTTGCTATGGTGTTTTGTAAGGTGATTGATTTTCTGGTTGGTTGCTGCAGTATTTCTAGGATTTCTGGGTAGTTGCTTGATCATTGCTAGCTGGTTGATAGAGCGATCTGAGTGGCAGCTACGGAATTGCTAGAGAGTTCTGAGTAGGGTTGCAAAGAGACAAAAAATTACAAGTAAATTTCCAGAAACAGAAAATGGAAAGTTTCAGAAAACTTACCAGAAATGTTTTGCCCCTTTGCTACCCTAGTTCAGAGTGGGTGGTATTGCTAGCTGGTTGATAAAGTTTTTGGGTAGTAGCTATTGCTATTTTGTTGCAAGAGCCTTGCTAGGTATTTCGGTTTTCTAGGTGGTTGTTACAGAATTTCTAGGGTGTTCCTATGTTGTTTATAGGGTCTTGTGATTTGCTAGAGCATTTCTGCAGAGTTGCTATGGGGTTGCTAGGATGTTCTGAGCAGTTGTTAGGATGTTGCTAGGTCACTAATAGGGATTTATTGGTCTTTGCAGCATTGCTATGGTGTTCCCGTGTTGTTTGGGTATTATAGCTTGAACTTTAATGAGTCTGCTAGGGTTTTCTGATGGATTGTTGGGGTGTTTTGGTTGCTGGGTGCATCATTGCATGGGTTTTGCAATGTGGTTTCTTAAGTGTTCTAAGTGGTTGCTAAGTTGCTGCTAGGATATGTAAAACCCAAAGGTTCTTCTTCTGTAGTTTCTGATGACCAAATGTCAAGAGAAAGGATCCGTCCCAATCAGACTCACTCCATAAACACCTACAATCTCTCATCCTCTGCACTCAGACACTGTTTTAACTAACACTTCATACCAGCGTATTTGATAGCTGTGGGTCCTTAAGTGGTCTGCCGATGATTAGAAGAGCCCACTTGGGAAATGTGTTGATTTGGCTGATAATCTGTGTGTGTTACAGTAGGTGCCATAGCCAGACAGCACCACGCAGAGCACCGCAGTGGGAGACGGCATACAAAAGAAACTACACACCAGGTGTTTACGTGTGTCCATGTATCGCTCGGCTCATAATGCTCAGCTAATCCGCATAACAGCCACACAAGATTTTCACGTGCGCACACATGAATAATCCAACATAAACCACTAAAACTTGTACACATGCACATGTTGGGAAGCTACTTCAAATCATTTCACTCAATGCACTCAATATATTGGTAAGTCAAAGTTTAGCTTATAACAATTTAAAGATAACTGCATTAGCTTTTTATTGATAATATATTAACGGGGCACTCCGAATAATAAAGAAATAAGCCACGAGAGGCAGTGTGTTACCACGATTTTGGTATGGTTATTTAGGGACATAAACTACTTTTTCAAAGTAATATAGTTTGCCTAGTAATAAAGAATTGGAGTTTAATTGACACTACTGAAAAATGTATCAAAGCTATGCAACGTTACATTTAGTTAGTTGGCTACTTTTAGCTTTATTTCAATTACCAAAGCTATATGTTTGTTAATATTAACCCCCCTGGGGTCTCATATTTTCTTTGTGACCTTGAAAAAGAACTAAAAATACTCAATATGCTTTTGTAAAATGAAAAAAATAAACAGAGTGCATTCTCTCCCATCTCTTAACAGACATGTCAATAAAACGACAAGAATCTCAGCGAAAACTTGCCTCAAAGACGTGAGAAATATATGTATAGAAAGCTAAATGAAGTAAGTCACGTCTAAAACAAATATTCTGTGATAAAGTAATTTGTCAGAAACCAACGCGACGTCCAGCTTTCAACAATAGTTTGATCAATAAAAGCTATAGATTTACATACACTATTTGTAACTCTACGCTTTCTATATGTTATTATTTTTAACCAGTTGCTCCAGTACTGCTGACACCTACACGTTTCCTTTTTACAAATTTGTGCTCTTCTTCGTGTGGAAAATTCATTCACCCGTTCAACGGTGGAAATCAATAGCGCCAATCGCAAACCTGTGAAGTTCTTTCTCTAGCGTATCACAGCCGTGGCCCACGTGTGACTGTGAATGTGTGGCCACTTTCCTCACTCAGGTGTGACTCTCTCAGACGTGACCAGACACGCAGTAATTGAAATTCAATCCGATTCCACCATTCCAGCTAATCACACGCTACGTTACCAGACCCAGTGTGTCAGAAAAGGGTAATCAGGGGCTCGAATAAGCCACCTCCACCTCAAGAGACATTTGCATCTGAACATGCAGTAGGCTGTGTCATTTTCTGAGTGTTCGTTTAAAACAAGGAAGGTGTAGAGAGTGAAAGCTCTTGGAGGTTTTGATTGGTCGCGGAACCCTGTTTCGGTTATTTTAAGTGTATGTAATGATGTCGGAAAAGAGACGAGAATTATTGGGAGGAAGTTACCACGCTAAAAAAAAACACTTGCATTTTATGATGCTTATTATAGCACTGGTTGTAATAAAAAGCTATTTTATGATTGCAATTCTAATCATTTAAATAAAATTTGACTGCAAATTACATTTTATTATTTTGTTTTGTCCAGGACCAGAATTTCTAAAAACTGTCTTTTCGAGATTAATTTTCCAGATTCGCTGTTAACTATCAGCTATTGCCTTTTTTTATCTTCTGTTTTTTATCTAGCTCCTTCTACCTTTTTAACCAATCTGTTTTTCTTCTTCTCTCACCTTTTCTCTTCTCCCGCCTCTGCATTTCTCCTGACGGATGTCAGCTGAGCTATCTAAAGTGACGTTTGAGATAAAACGAAAGGCCAAGCAATCGTCTCAACAGGCCTCTTGAGAATTAAAAGCAATCTTTTACCGGCTCCCAAACAGATCCCTGTTTCGTCCTTTACATCTAGTAATTAATTACTATTACAAGAAAACTTTATTAAATGAAAGTGTGAGCTATTGATTTGGGAGCATCTCGGGAGGCATAGCAAAACTGATGGAAATCAAAGTGAAAGGACACATTACACACAGTTTAAGCATTATTAACGTCATCTGAGGCGGTTGATTACCACAGTAAAACAGTTTGACTAGTATCTCGTGTAAACACCAGGTTTTTCAACACTATAAAACTTAACGTGAGTCAATTTAAAATATATATTTTTCCAAACCAAATCACATTTGCATTACTGTAATCCAGTCAGGAAGTTTCTAAACTCTCAAAAAGGGTTTAAACATCATGATTAAGACAAAAGATTTCCAAACATCTTGTCCTGCATATTTCCCTTTTGTTTAGGACTATTTACTTTTCATAAACCTGAGAGGATTAATGATCTCTAAGTCCTTCTAATTTGGTTTTCTGCGATCTTATCTACTCTCATAATCTCTCGCAAAATGACTCCTCGTTATGATCATCTCTTTATAATTGCCTTGGGAAATGCAGTCTTTTGTTCATTATGCAGATGCTGTGCGGTATACACCGATTACCGCCTATTAGTTTTTAACGGCCTATTCTTTAAGTAGTATGTGAAACAAAGTAGTATGCATTGGTAAATGATGAACACTAGTATGCTACCTCAAACAAAAAGCTGTATTTTTCTTTTGGTGTGTGTAAAAGCCTCTCGGTAGTCCGATCAAATAATATGTTGAACGGCTGATATCACTGCATTGTATGGTATTTTATGCGACCTGCTCTGGTCACTAAGTTTTAAAATTAACATATTGATAATACAATGTTTGCATACTGCTATATTTAACTAAAACTAAAGACTATTAAACAGTGTTCTAAAATCGCAAAAAAACTGAAATAATATTTAATAATATTAAAATACTAAAATGAGTCAAAATAGTATTAAAAACTACCTCAGTTATGCTAAAATAACACTGTGCCCACGCACACGCACTGTAAAAATATTAAGTAGACTACTATTAAAAATGCAAGTGGAAAAACAGCGCCCTTATCCAAGCCCACCTAAAGTAACCTCTACATTCCAAATAGTCATGGGCCCTTTTACATGCATTTAGGACAAAAACGTGACTGAGAATACGGGAGGATACCGTTGGAGCTTACAGTGTACATTATGCCGTGCATTGTGGGTGAGAAGTTTAAGCAGGAAGATAATGAGTCAGGTAGTAGCGCTTCTTATTATAAATAAGCTGGAAATCACCTTTGTTCTACTGGGCTTTTCTCCTCTGATGAGCTACTGTGCAATAAAAATTCAAATGAGGTTCAGTCTTTTCCTAAAACACACACACACACACACACACACTTAACAAAAGGCCAAACGCGTCTATATTTCTGCCTCTCTGCCTTATCGCTTTAACTAGCCACAAGTTTCAAAGCGTTTCCAGAATACAGGGGTCATTTAGAGAGTAAGGTAATGATATTCTTCTTAATTCAGCATTACAGAAGATCAAGAGCCATATTCGGGAGATAAGAGGACTTAAGGAAGTTGTGGGCTGCATGACATTACTGGATTTAATATGTATTATAGGCTCTGGCTCTCTTCAGAAGGGTCGGATGAGTTTCTTTTTGTGTGCTTGTGCATGCAAAATGTGTACAGATATTTCACTGAGAATTGTGTATGGTTTTTTTTTACTTTACATCAGTCTTTGTTCCAGTATTTTTTCCATTTATTGTTTCCAAGGTAAATTCTTTGTTGACATGAAAAATCATTTGAAAACTGAAGGGAAAGGCTAAAGCTATAAGCTCGCATGCTAGAATTCTTTTATGAAGAAACGAACTAGGCATTGAATAGAGCATTGCAAAGTGAAAAACACAAATATGAAAGGACAGTGTTTGGATAATGCTATTTTCGCAGACTCATTCTGCATGATACTTTTTTTTAACGAATCACTGAATCATTTGCTGAACTGATTCACTTAATACACTGTATTAATAAGTGATTCATTGAATCAGTTACTCAATTTATTCATTTTAAAATCACTAATGTATTTACAACTAAAACAAATGCTCGTCTTTATAATGAGGGATTCACTGAATCGTTTACTTAACAAATTCTTTCAAATGACTAAATCTTTCATTCAAGACCAAAGCAAATCACTCTCTTAAGGTGCAAACACACGTTCCATTGTTTAATGAATTTCCGCTGCCAAAATATTGTTATTGTAATAGGAATCCCATGGGAATTTCACGTGAGGGAGAACGATTTCCGCTCCCAGATTTCGCAATTTGTTTTTTTTTTCGCAATGTCGATTTGGTGGATGTATTGCTTTGACCGAATAACGCTCTTTATTCATTCAGACTATTGGTTTAAAAATGTATTTATTCAGTGTTGGTAGGGTTATTTGCAATACTTCACGGGAGCTGCTATCGATGTTTCCATGGTAACAAGAACGTCTCTGATTGGTAGATCTCCTATAAGGATTGTAGGTGGTGTAATTCCGCTTTGGGAATTTGAAAAAACTTATACACCAGCATATATTTTCTTGGAGCTCATGGTAGGTCTGTCTTTAAAGGTTTATACATTATTGCTAAAAATCACTTTCCCTATGGAGAAACTAAATAGGATTCTTCCCGAAACCCAAATAGCGCGCTATATTCTAGGGTGTGGGCTTTTACGGGGTTTGTTATCATGTCTGAGGACTGCAGTGAAAGACCAGTGGCCTGTTACCCAACACACATAAACCTGTCCCATATAGCAGCTGTTAGATTGATCACTCACACCCAACCTACGTAATTGCGTCACCTTTAACACCAAAACAAACCATCCAATCCACAGACACACGGAGAGCCCTCTGGGATACGTGTGTGTTGTTATGCATCTGTGGTTATTTATAGCAAAGGCAATAGTCACGATTTTGTGCAACGGTAACATACGAGGTGCCCTTACAGTTCAGACTGGCATTTGAAGTAATGGTTTAAACGAGAGAAATACGGCCACGGCCAATGAAACAGAAGATTAAAAATACAAAACAAGAGCTGATTAAAATTGCGCTCGGAGGGCTTTTAGTGTCACTTCAACACCAACCTTTTGTCTTAACATGGGGTGAGTCTTGTCTAAAGGTGTGTAGAAAATGTTTTTGTATCCCCTCCCTTTCTTTCCCTCTCTCTCGCTCTCTCGCTCTCACACCCACACAACCCCGGTTACTATCCAGCTATTCAAGCGTGAACCAATCAGCTGACAGCAGACAGCGTGTGCTTGAAGAGCGGTATAAGATCACATGTAGACTGTCCCTGAGGTAAAACTACACACACATTATACTACATCTAGGAAAGAGAAAAGAAAAAAAAGAAAGCGCATTTAAGGATTGCAGCATACGTAAAATGATAAAAAAGATCAGAATACACATGCGCATATATATATATATATATATATATATATATATATATATATATATATATATATATATATATATATATATATAAAAATTTGTATATAGATTTATGGATAATTTCTCTGAATAGAGGCTTTAAAAAAATTTCTGGTGATTTGAGGCAACAAATAAAAATCTTACTGAATCTATATATATTAAAAAAATATTTAACTTATTATACGGAATTAATTATAGTAATTTTTGAATATAGTGTATATATATATATATATATATTTTTATTTATTTTTTTAGATAAATCAATTTCAGTATAAATGTTCCTTGAGACCTAGAAGCATTACAGTAGGACCTTTTTAGAGATGCTTTACTGTTGATGCTAACTTGATCTGGACAAAATGTTTAAATGTAAAAAGTATCATTTCTGTACCACTGGTGTCGTCAAATTAAATTCTTCCTTGCATGAGCTGTATTCAAATGATTTATTACAGTCATCCATGGGAATGCTGTAGATTATTTTATTTACAGAAGATCAAATGAAGCGTCTCATTAATGTTTGGCAGCAGTAGTGCGGACAGTAATGCAATATTCATGACCGAGTCACATGTACAGAAGAACTTGCGTGCAACACATCATTCAATTAAAAACTCATTTATTATTTATTATGTGCAAAACAATTATAGTTATTGATGTTTCCTCTCTGCACTGTGTTTTTTGCAGAGGGCTCGTGTTAGAAACGTGATTTATTGACAGTGTTTCCCACGAAAACCTCTGTTGGTTTGGCTGCTGCCGCCGCAGCTTCATAATCACTCTTTCACATCCTTTATGCAAAAAACCTTTGTGAATATCTCAAGTGAATAAATTCTTAGCATAATTATCATTTTTTATGCAATAATTAATTATGCACTTAATGGGAGGAAATCTTCAGTGTTACTTTGCATAAATTGGCTTTGTATTCAAAATGAACAGTAACTTTAGAAGGGCATATTTTGGAAAACGGTTTGTTTTGCTCTTTTCGTGTACAAGACACATTAACAGGTGTTATATCTATAAATATATATATATATCTATATATATGTTATATATATATATATATATAAGCACTCCAAAAGTATTGAGTGGACAATGACCGATGGAAAGATGCAATTCACAACTTCCCAGAGGGACCCGGCTTGCTGTTTTGCATACATTAAAGCTTTTTTTTTTTTTTTTTTTTTTTTTTTTCCAAAAAGGTTACGAGCTTGTGTACTTGTATACTACGAGTACTGTATACTTATTCAACTAGATAAAATTAAATTAATATTAATGCATGCATGAAGTTCATTTATCCACATCTAATCATATTAAGCATTACAGACATGCACAGTAGCCATGAAATGGGTAACCTTGTACTGTAAAGGCTTTAAAGAGTTCAATATGTGTACTGATTGTAAATCTCTTAATTTGAGCTTTTCTTATGTGAATTATAAAATCTTAAAGCCTCAAAATGCATTAATGTCCATTTTCAGCTAGAAGAGATGCATAAGTTTTAGATTTAAATGCTTTAAGAGCTATTAAATACATATATATATATATATATATATATATATATATATATATATATATATATATATATATATAGATATATATGAGATATAAGCATAAGAAATGTCATTTTGGACCAGAGTATGTATGAAGGTATGAAAAATATCACTTTTATATGACAAGTTATGAAAATATGGAGAAAAAAATTACTTTTTCACCTGAAAGTTGAAAACTTTTCAAAATAATATTTTTGGTGGTTGACCCTAATCCTAACCTATCCCTAATTCTTGTCATTCTCAGATGATATGTTACTATAAGTTTAATATAATGCTTTTAAATAAACATTAAATCAATACAAAAATATTAGTTGAAAAATATTAGGTTATGACTGTTTTATAAAGTTATTATTCTTCGAGTACAAACATGAAAAAAATAGTATACCAATTCTGAACGCATTATGACATTATATATATTTTATAATATGTGGAATATAACCAATCTTGTACTATTTATTTCCAATAATGAGTTATGCAGTGGTTTAAAGTTACATTCACTTGGTTTGGATCCTGCTGAGGGAGGCATGTCGAGATCCCCAGACGTTCCTCCAACGCTAACCTCTCTGATGGCTAAATTAACCCGACAGCCTGGCCGGTAACACAGTCGGTGTCGCCTCCTGTCTGCTCCGACTCAATGTCCCAATTAGCACTCCCCCGCCAGGGCATTATATTCTCTTCTTCACTTCGCCCGCCTAAACCCTGAATTACTGAGCAGCAGGGCCACTGCCTCCCTCTGGGACCCCCATCCGTGCACGGGGAAAAGACAGCACCGGGAATCTTTGCTCATTTTTCATCTGCATTGATTTTTTTGGGGAGGAGAAAGTGGTGCAGAGGTAAACAGGGAGGTCATTGATTCAAAGTCACACAAAGACGCTGAGGGAAGGATAGATTGAGGATAAACGCTCCTTAGACTAAGAAGGTACATAAAAATGGATGCATGTAGAAAAAAAAGAAACGCCACACTTTCCCTGGCTTTTGATTTTCTGTTTGTTTCTGTTATGATTTTCTGGTTGTGGCATTTATCTGAACCAAGCCCAAGGGAATGAGACAGATGGAAAATAATGATGCAGTCTTGATATAATTTACAGAAAGGAGGAGGTGGTGCATCTCTATCAGTTTAGAAACCCCTCGCCGAGGAAATGTCGCATCAAAACACCTGCAGAATTGATGGCTCAATAACAAAAGCTCATTTTAAGAGAACAAACCCTGGCACAATTGACTGTTTCGCAAAATTAAGCGATCTGCATTCAGTAGTCGTGCTTGATGTGCATGTTTGTAGGCGACTGACATTTCAAGAGACAAGTTATGACGGAACGATCATATCTGCACAAGCTCAGAAAGTTTGAAAACAAACTTATCTGTTGACACTAGTGGCATAGAAATTGGTTTTTATTATAAACACTGATTGCAAGATTGTGATTATACAAAATTACAACATTATACAAAATTAAATATTCTAAAATATTATATAAATAAATAATATATATAAGTAAATAATAATAATACAAAATGTATATATATATATATATATATATATATATATATATATATATATATATATATATATATATATATATATATATATATAAAAACATTATTTTTGATTAAATAAATATATGCTCAATTATATTATATGCTAAGTTTTTTTTTTAAACATTCAAAAATCTTACTGATACCAATTTACATCAATTTGCATCATCTCCACTGGATAAAAAATTAAGATAAGCATCAGTTACACACTCACTGTGTGTCATTTGCTTTTCATTTTGTTGTATTTGTCATAAAGCATCTATGGTTCTTGTTGCACGTGTGAACGTTTTCAGTTGCAAGCACATTTTAATTATGACTTCTAGGCTTTTTAAGCAGAACTAGAAGGATGTGTTAATCGTTTTGGAACATTGTGATTTTAGAACAGTCTTCATTTTTTTTATGCTGTCTATAGGCAACTCACTAGGTTTTGCAACAGATCTCAAGTGTTCATGTACTGCAATAAGTTCTCATTCTCTGGTTAAAAAGGAAAAAATAAGGCACCTGAGGCTGGAATTTTAAATCAGAGCCGCAAGGGGCAAAATCAACCTCCTATCGCATCAAACCGCAGTGAAACGCCACAAGCGTTTGACCTCTTCTTTAGCTTTAGAAAGACTAGACTATTTTCTGAAGTGCATTTGAATGTTTAGAATACAAAAAATGCATATTTGGAGCACAGTAATGTCACTTCCTGTAAGCATTAAAGCTATAACAAGGGACTTGTTACGTTTTCTTGGTAGCTGCTTGTATGCATCGTTCCCATCTGAGGTAAAATGACGTAAAGCGTTTCTGAGGTGAAACAGACGGAGCTTAGGCTTCTCGAGCATCTTTAATTTGTCAGAAATGTCACGTTCAACATAGCCAGAGGTTTCGCAACATTTCAAAACACGACTATCAACGATTGCCGGTAAGGCCCTCCAGAGCCGAGGGGTCTGCAGTATCACATAGAGCACCTCAAAGTTAGATTGAGCCCTCTAGCACTTGAGGGGATATGGTTGCGTAACCGAGAACAGCCATATCACCCCACCATCACCACCCAAGACTGTTATCTAATGCGATGCCAAGCTAACAAGCTCAGACGAATATGCAAAGAGATTTGCACATGCCCATTACAGGCCGTCTGCTGATCTCTGCGCACGCTTTCAAAGTGAATGCATAATTTTTGTTAGCGGGAAATCAGAGAAATCTGACTTCCTAAAACAGCGTGACACAGTTGGCCTTGAACTAAAAAAGCCTAATGCTTTTACCAGCACTGCAGTTTGACCTGGAATGTGAGTTGAACTCATTCGAAAAAGCTAGGAGAAGAAGAAAAAAAAAACGATCTTGGCATTTTAACATCCATTTAGCACCAACATGATGTGCGGTGAAAAACTACAGCGAGCCATCTGTCCTGATTAGCTGAACAGCTCTCGTTTGATAAAGGTCAAGTGTAAAATGTTCTGCCCAGTGCTTCTCGGATTTTAACAGTAATGGGACGTGCAAGTCCAAATCTTCGCATGCTAGGGTTATTTAATTTACCTTTTAAGTTTTGGGTTTCGTAAAACATTATGTAGACTAAGTGCTGACATTATTGATGCAATCGGGTTGTGTAAGTAGGTTCGGATGTTTGTTCATAACTTTGTCAAACATATGCAAGTTTGAAACACTAACTGTTATAAAATTCTCTACATTTTACCACTTCTTTGTTGCACCAAAATTGCAGCGGAATTAACGGTAAAAGCCATTGACCTAATACAGCTTATTTTGGCCCAAAACTGCCCACTGGACAGTAAGAGAGAGTTATACTGTAAATTGTGTGATCGGGACTTTTGATTGTCTAGACTCTAGATGAACCAGGCACTTATTATTTCACAGACAAATCAAAAAGAGATTACATTATACTGCTAATTAAAAATCGTGGGTCTACGTGTTATTGAAAACATACAGGGGAATAAACCCAGTAAAATATTACAAATTTGTTCGAATTATTACAGCTTTAAAATGAACGTAACTTCATTTTAAGTTAATTAAGTTAAGTATGTTAAGTTAATTTATCTATTTATTTAAAAAAATAAATGTTTTGTTTTCCTCTGGATTTTAATAAATCAAAATGAACATTTGTGATTTAGAGTGTTTATTTTAGTTTGTTTTTTTTAACATTTCACTCTCTTTACTGTCACATTTGATCAATTCAGCGCATTTTTTCTGAATTAAAAAATATTGATATTTTTTGAAAAACAAAAGTCTTTCTGACCCCAGACTTTCGTAGGATAGCATATATAATTCTGTCTTTGAAATATCTATTTTTTTGTGGCTGGCAAATAATGGCCCCGGCAGAATGGCCCCTAAAAAAGCTATGCTGCAGAGAGTGCTTTCCGGTTTTGTATGCATTATGCATCAGAAAGTCAGTCAGACAAACAACCTCTACACATACTTCGGTTTGATATGGTATTTTATTATTACCATTCTTAGCAGGTGCTCTCTTTGTTCTTCTGTATTTTGCATAAGGTGAATTTATGTAGCGATTAAGTATTTTGCTGTCATAACCAACAAAGCCACTCTTGGGTATGTAAAAGTTGCCATAGAAACGAATAATTTCTAAGTCCCACAATATGAACGTTTCAGAGTAGTTGTCATCTTGTAATTACGGTAATTCTGACACTATGCGAACGTGGCATATATTTACTGTCACTATTAAGTCTCGTAATGAAGAACAGTTAAACATTTAGAGAACATTTTCACTAAATCATTTTCTTGTCCACTGATCAAATAATAAATTTGACCTGATCCAATGTGCAGTTCAAAATAAAATCTGAAAAATGGTTCTGAAAGAGCAATGAAAAGTTTTGAATACTTACAACCATACCGTTTAGCGACACCCAGCAGTCAGGAGGGAAGTCTTGCAGGAGAGGCACCAGAAACTGCAGGCATCCGTCCCAGTGACACAGCAACAACATCATGCCAATCAGATTAAAGATTCTTACCACTGCACTTGCCAGGTCATACGTCATATGAAAAATCTGAAGGAGGAACACAGGGAGACAAAGATGAGTGGTTTTATTAAAGAGCTCTGCACAGGATGGCGTATTGTTGCATAACAAAAAACATTATCTTGCATATTAAACTTCACCCAAAAAAGGACATTCTGTCACCCTCGTGTCGTCTCAAACGCAAAGTGAAATATTATTGATGAAATTCGAGAGCTTTTCGACCCTGCGTAGACAGCAATGCAACTGACACATTCAAGGCCCAGAAAGATAGTAAGTCTACAGAAATCTTTAAAAGTTTTTTTCAAGCTATACTACTTTCAGGGTACTTTTGCGAACACACATCAATTCACACAAAAGAGAAGAAAAGTCGTTATTTTAGTTTTCTTTGCTTACAAAAAAATATTCTTGTAGCTTCATAAAAGCATGGGTGAAACCACTGATGTCACATGGATTATTTTAACCTTACTAAATTTCTGGATCTTGGTAGTTGTGTTGCTTTCTATGCAGGGCCATTTCATGAAAAATATCTTCATTTGTGTTCCGAAGATGAATGAAGGTCTTACATGCTTGAAGGAATATAAGGGAGAGTATTTTAATTTTGGGTGAACTATCCCTTTAAGAAAACAGTAGGTCATGTGACTCTGAAGAGTGATTTAATGGCTGTTGAAAATTCAGCTTTGCCTTCACGATTAAATTAAATTTCAAAATATATTAAAATAGAAAACATTTAAAAGTGTAATAATATCTCACTATTTTAACTGCATTTTTGATCAAATAAATGCAGCCTCTGTGAGCAGAGACGTAGTTAAAAAAATCTTACCAAGTGTAAACTAAACAATAATCTTTCAGCAATTCGTACATATTTTACAAGCTGGCTAATCCGTACAACTCAATCGTACAATATCATATGATATTTGCTAAATCGTACATATTTTACAAATTGCACAATTAGTATGAATTTGTACAAATGATCTACACCTAATCTCACTCACACTGGTGTGTAGACATATTGTACACAATCGTACGAGTGAGATTGTACGAATTCATAAAATGCGTACGAATTGGTCGCGAGATAGCATTGAATATTGTGCTGCATGTATGTACATTTTGTTATTGTTTTTCTCAGCCCACGTGGCTTCGTGATTTATTAAACAGGAAAGTAATTTCAGAGTTCAGAGAAAGTAATTACATTTTGATTTTTATGTATAACATGCACTGATGAACCATGCACAATAAAACCAGTGACGTATTAAGAAAGTAAATTGGCTACATTTTGATTTCATTTCGACTATAACAACTCAACTTAATTGTAAAGCCGAAAAGCTTCTAGATACGCCTTGTAGTCAGCCTTGTGCGCTGCTCTAATCGCCCTGTTCTTAATAACCATTGTTATGTTGTATCAGGATCGCAATGTAGACAAAGCTGAGAATGTCATGCCTTTTCACCTCTTCGTAGATTTATATTGCCAATAATGCAGCGAGACGAAAGCAAACATCACAGGAGCACTGCGTCTCGCAGAATGACGAGTCACCGCCCTAAAGGATTCAAAACTATTATTCTCGACCCCAAAGACAATAGTCAACACGAGAAGAGATGTGTTATCCATCTCATCTCCGCCTACTAAAAGGTCTGATACTTAATAGCTCTGCAGCAATAAAACTGCAATGGAAAAGGCTGTTCTACAATCTGCAGCAGTTCTCAACTTATTTTGCTTGAGGGTCCAGAATTCACATTAGACACTGAGTGGGAACTCAACATGATTCCACATCATATAAAAGTCACTACAATGTCTGAACAAATCTTGAGATGTTTTTCATAGGACTAAGCAAAACCAGCTTAAGCCTGTTTAACTGCAATGGTCCCAAAAATAAGCAAAATAATTAACTTGGCGTGGACCAAATGGGAAACTTGACAATATATCAGTTCCGAAGTGTGATTTATCACGCTGGAACAAACTTTGGGCCAAACCTTAAAATATTTACCATCAAGTGAACCAAAATGCACTCATGTGGTTTCAAAAAGAAGCTTTAACATCAATGGAAGTGCTTACTGAGAACTGAGGTTGTTTGAGGAACCCGAAAATGTTTTTTTATGGAATTCACTTTTTCACTTAATAAAGGTTATTTACTAGAATTGATGCTCTCATGAAGAACTATATGCAGCCTTACATTACGCAAAAGGTTTTCAATTAGTTCACAAAAGGTTCTTTGTGGTTTAATCAAATTTTCTTAAAAAGAAATGGTTAAAAACTTTTTTTTTTGAAACCTTTATTTTTAATGTACCTTTGGCATAAAAAAATATATTCTTTTCCCTTTCATAAACAAGCTTATTGTGCTATCCTTAGCATGCACAATTTTACGGTAAGTTGCTTTTCGTAATTTGCATTTAGCATCGTCAGAGCAGACCTGTTACTTGTTTTGGTCACGACCCACCCGTTGAGAACACTGTTTCAGAGGTTTCATTGAGAATGCCACCCACAGGCACTTACGTGTAACATTAGGTTGCCTTACATGTGATTGCAAAAAACCTCGTAGTGGACGCCTGAGATATTTGCATGCGTTTTGAGCCAAGATAGATTTGGTTTATGTTTCACAAGAGCAATACTGCCAAGAGAAGGAGAGGAGAGAGGGAGATACAAAACAGGGGACATGGCCTGAAATGGTATGAGATTACATATAAACACGGCAGATGATTAGTCATATGCAAACTACATTGTGCGCTGGCACAACAGAGACTCGGAGGGGTGAAAGGCTTTGAATTCCAAAAAAATCAATTCAGGCTTGGCAAGACGGAAGCGGTGGCAATTTTAAATGGAGTGAAATAATGCTGAGCAATGGATAGGGGGTTAGAGGAAGTGTGTGTGTGAGAAAGAGATACGCATTTATTCTTGTTTTGTTTTGCTGTTTATTCGTGTAATCGACCGAAAGAGACTGCGCTTGTTATATAAATCACAGTGACTCTTTTTTACATTTAGACTAACACAACTTCTGTTAGTCTAAACTAACTATTTACAACAATATAATTGCATTTTACTACCATAATAGGACACACTGCTTGGTGAAACAAGATTTTCAAAGTGTAAAAATGTATGGCAGCGCTTGATTTCATCTATTACCAATTGAACGAATTGTAAAAAGTGGTTTGTAAAATAAGAATTTGATCAAGAACATTTTTTCCATGCATTTGTGAACACAAAAGACTAGAGATGTATATGAAACAATTCCTAATTTAATTATGTTTGTTTAAATAAAAACTAATTTAATTACGTACATATCAGTTCAGAAATTTTTATCAACCCAGGCTCATTAGAAAAACGTGCACGTGGTAGCATTTTTGAAAAATTATGTAAAGCTTGAATATATATCTTGCCACACTTTATTTATTTGGTTGATGTACGTACATATCAGTTCAGAAATTAATTGTTTATGCTATTTTTTATTTCAAAATAACAAAAATGTAATTTTAGCTTGTTCCAAGAAGTCTTTATCGGGATTTATTTCATGAACCTGAGCGATTTGCATCGAATGTGTAGAGAACCACTACCAGGTTAGCTACAGA
Organism: Puntigrus tetrazona; assembly: GCF_018831695.1. Taxonomy (NCBI): domain Eukaryota; kingdom Metazoa; phylum Chordata; class Actinopteri; order Cypriniformes; family Cyprinidae; genus Puntigrus; species Puntigrus tetrazona. Next base: position 584,394 of record NC_056719.1, read on the forward strand.
GCATTTTTACTACACCAGAAAAGGTATGCAAACAGAGCTGGTAATGTGATTCAAAAATCTAAATATATTTCTTAGCAAATCATGCACTACGGTAAAAGTGTTTTGAGATTATTAGTCTATTTGGAGTCTTTATTAATCGATACTCTCCCCCAAAATCATAATTTGTGTAACAATCGTTGGTGTTTTACTGCCACTAGTGTAAATTTCAGCTGGAAAGTACATTAAAGTGTATGTATAGTTGAATATTTGCATTTTGATTTCATATTGACTTTTTACATCACTGCTCTGAAATATATTGACATTAAAATTCTAGTCTGAAACTCCAAACTCTTTTAACATCAACTCCTACAGCTTGATCATTTGAATTGGTCAGTTTCATCCAACATGAATAAAGAGACAGATCCTGTTGGTTAATCAGACGAGTTCATGTTATAGCACAGCATGCGCGTCCATCGTTAGCGAACGGCACGGGATAAAAGGTTTCAACGGCACTGGCTCCGAACAAAGCTGATGTTCTCTCCTGAACGCCTCCATGGGCACCCTCGCTAATTCAGCCATCCCTCATTTGCATGAAAAGCCCATTAACTCCACACATCACTCAGTTTCTTTTCTATCCGGCCCAGTTATTTCATTATACAGCCCTGGCCGGAGAAACTCAATACTTACCCCCCCAAAAAAAGATCTCTACTAATGTTTTTCCCAGCTCCAGTGGTCACTGGTTTTGCATGATAAACCCTGAATTGCGGTGGATATTTCCCCTGCCAAATTAAGGCAGGATTTGAAGCTGAAGGTAATTGTTATCTATTTTTAAGTCGATGGGATTGCTCTTGCACTCCGCATACGGCTGGAATTACTAAGGTGTGAATCTGATGGCGTTTTAACAGCCGCTTATGGTATGGGCCTGAACGCTGCGGTGATGGGTTAAGTTCATTTTATGCTCCACAAAACCCACAGTGAGATCTGGTGACCTTTTGTAGTCTCACACTATTTTTGAGTTATTGCAAAGAAGCCGAGGCGTCATTGTGAGTTAACAGAACAGACTGCCCAAACTGTCTCTGCGAATTTCTCTCGGAGTTTGATGCTTGCAATGTGATACAAAAGTACTTCTTCATGAAATACAGAGGCCGCCGAATTTCTTGTCATCACAGATGTATTTTGCTCAGATGAGAACAGATGCTTTAAATCTATGTGTAAAAGATTACTGTATGTCCCTTATTTGTGAATAGTCTAATCAATATGTAACTTTCCTCATGTCCATTTCTTGTCTAGTAAGCAAGAGAATGTGGATGGGGAAAATCCTGCTCTATATCATTTCTGAAACTGAAGAAGCTGAAAAAAGCTGCCTTCATATTCCTGGATTCAGATTTGAATTCAAAGTTAGATTCACTTCCTATCTAAAGAGATACATACACAGATATCATTTGTGAGTTGGTTCCTTTAAAATTCTAAACATTCTAGCTTTGTGTTGTTTTTTAAACATTGCTTTAAACATTTCTGACCAGCTCAGCATAGCAACAGCGTCTCAGCCAATGGCATGCGTTTGGGATGCGGTTATCTCTTTATTTAACAATGGCAGGTGGAGTTTTTTTTTTTTTTACCTGTTTAAAAACCAAATTTTTCAATATTCAATTTTTACACAGAAATAGCACACTTCACCTTTAAGTTTCTGTGAGAAAAAAAATGACAGAGAATATGGCTTCTGAACAAATCCTGCGGCACCTCCTGATTTAAAGCTGTAACAGTCACTGAGTTGTGAGGTCAAGAATATTGTCAAAACGCATTAACCTTCAAATTGGCCTGAGGGAATTTCTGTATCTTACATACACATGACTAGCATTTATCTATATTGGATTTCCTAGGCTTGCAAATACACCTCATGGGACTGACACGCAATATCAGAAAGTGCTGACATGTGAAAGATCCTCATTGCCAATGAATCTATCCAATCTGAAGTCAATATCCACAAAAAGGCCCAGACACAATGTTTCTTTGGATTAGGATTATGGCTAACTAAAGATGCATTACACAAGTATGCAGAACAGACACTAATGCTTAGCCGATGAATTGCAAGTGTCTTGTTAAACAACTCTTGCATTGCTCTAGCGGTTACAAGACTCAATACTCAAGGGTAGGATAGAGTTGCAAGATAGAGAAGCAAAAGTGTTGTAATTCAGGTAGCTAGCTATAAACATGTTGACAATGTACTGTAGCTAACTTTAGCTTTCTCTGCAAGATTATCAAAGTATTGTTCCGCCGTGCCATTATCCTACCTGAAGTAGATAATTGGCTGTACAAGTAGGTTATTTATGCTAATGTCTGAAGCAATGGCAATGTAATCCATACTTGTTTGCTTAAGAATTCTCTGACACATTTTGAAAAGCAAACTCCATCTTGGAAGATAGAAGTGTCTGTGTTCACATACTGCAGCTTAGCATAGATCATTGGCCATTAGCATCTCGCTCCAAAAAATTACCAAAGACAATTACCAATATTTTTGGTAACTTGACTCTTCTGTAGTCACATCATGTACTAAGGTCGACGGAAAATGAAAAGTTACGATTTCCTAGAACAATATGACTAGGAAAGTCATGTACTGTACCATGGATGCAGCAGGCACAATGATATTACACAGCACCTGAAAATAGTCTCCAGTATTTTCAGGAGCTGCGTATTATTATTGTGCCTGCTGCACCCATCATACGGCATCAAAGTTTCTTGATTATTATGCTGGAATGAGAATGTAGTTCCTAGCCATATTGGCCTAGAAAATCACTACTTTTCATTTTCTGTCTTAGTGCATGATGTAACTACATGTTAGTCAAGTTTTAAATCAGAAAAATATCTAAACTCTTTGGTCATTTTTTGAGCGAGACGCTAATGGTCTAATCAGATTCAATGAACTATGCTAAGCTGCAGCTAAATATACTACCGCCAGACCTGAATGGCTGAATGGATTCGAAAAGGGTAAAACTCAACAATTTAACTCAGCGGGGGAGTTGGAAAATTGTGAGTGTTCCTAGGCAAAAAGTCTATGTTTCAGTCATACAGTGGTTGCAGGAGATTCGCCATTGGAGAGTTACTGAGATCCCAAACCCCATTCTACCCTTGAACATAGCAATTAACCCAAGGTTGCTGCAATGGGACCATTTCAGTGATTGTTTTCCTGTAAGTCACATTGGATAAAAGAGTTAGCTAAATTATATTAGCAATTTCAACATACACAATAATCACATAATAGCTTGAGGATATTATTTTGGAGTTTACCTAGAAAATAATGTGTGTTACATGTTTGCCTTCAGGTCTTTGAACTCTAACATACAATGGCATTGTGTAGAGGTGAAGCACTATGGGAATGCTAACCATCAACACTCAATTGATGCTCAAGGTTACTGATGGAAGGGCACACAGCACTTAAAAGATCAGACCACCAGCGTCAGATAACCCCTACCAGGCTCTGCCATGGACACGGATCGAATAATTGAGTCAGCCCAAGGCATTCTGCGTTATTGTCCACCAGGGAAAAATCATACATGTGCAAGGTATTAGTTTTGTCTCCACAACACGCTGCGTGATTTGAGGTATTAATTTGAAGATGCTCAATCCCTAAACCTACATGAACAACAGTAATAGTGAATCTTGCTTTATAAGGAGTAAAAGAAAGAATACAGACTTATACATGAGTTGTTTAGACCAGGGGTTGAAACCCTGGTTTGAAAATGCCTTAGTTTCCTTATTCTACTTTGCATATAATTGTAAATGTAAAATGTGATCAGCTTGGTGAGAAACTTTAAAGCAGCAGATGAACAAGTCAAGCTGAGTAGGAGTAATAGACATAAAAAGCGAAGTAGTTTACAATGCTAATAAGTAGGCAATAGAAACATGGGCAGCTGAGTCAAGCGGAGAGTTCGGTGAATGCCAGAGCAAGCCTCGGGCACTCTGTTCTTACTTACTATCAACTTGCTCTCCTTCTCAAACTAGTTTGTTTTTGTCTCTGTTCTCCTCTCAGTAATGTTTGGAGGCAGATTCCTGTAGTTGGTGATTTGATTGTGTATCAGTTGCATTCCCCAGTGATGGTGTTGTCTCTCCTGGATATATAAACCCCAGTGGGGTTTAAATTGTCCCACTGTGCCCCCAGTGCCTCATGGGAAGTATGATCAGGCTTATGAGAGCAGTGCAACCCAAGGCCAGCGTCTCTCAGAGGAATACAAACTGATGCATGTATATACACACATAGTTTTAAGTTTACTTTGAGTACAAAAATTGTTTATGTCTATTTTTTTTAGTTTATACTGAGACTATACTAAAAGTGAAGTTATAAGTTTACTGATAGTAAATTAATTACACTTTGAAGTATAATCTCAATAAACTACTAGTTTTATACTTTACATCACACTACATACTTTTTTAAAACAAAAAAGCTGAAAAAAAATATTTTTAAAAGTCAATTATACTTAAATGTCATTTTACATTTCTGAGAAGTACATAAAAAGTATACTTTACCATTTTTACCAAAAGAAGTATAGTACTAGCACACTTGAATAAACTTCTTTTTCATAAAGGCATATATACCGTAAATTCTGGACTATAAGCCGCTACTTTTTTCATAGGTTTTGAACCATGCGGCTTATACAAAGGTGCGGCTATTCTGCAGATTTTTTCCCGCCGCTAGGGGCGCTCTAACCGGAATTAGAATCAAAACTAAGACAAAATAAATGCAAAGAAGAATACGCTAGTTCAAGAAGAATACGCTAGTTCCTCTTTAGCAGATATAAGTCGATAGAAGCGGATAGAAGGACGACAAATGACCAATCCTGTCAAACTCTATCTTTTCAAATCCTCACCCCTTCATCATGGAACCCACACGAAGAAGTTCGTATGATGCAAGTTTTAAGTTGAAGGCCATCGATCTCGCTATACAAGAAGGAAACTGCACTGCTGCTCGGAAGCTTAGCGTCAATGAGTCTATGGTGAGACGCTGGAGGAGGCAGCGGGAAGAGCAAAACTTTTTAAATAGAGCGGATGCGGCTTATATGCAGGTGCGCTTTATAGTCCAGAATTTACGGTATTATCTTTTATTTATTATCTTTCTTCTTTTGCTTACATATGTACCGTAACCATCATTAGTACAAAAAATTGCACATTTTTCACAGAGAACTTATTATCCAACCAATTATCCAAAAATATGGTAAAACACGGTTGCTGTGTCACTTATAATAGTAGCAAAAACAGCATAATTTCGAGAGGTTCGTGCTGTGGATTTAACCAGAACAGCAGCAGAAACATCTACATTTGTTTCATGGTAAATTGATGTTAATAATGTAATGTAGTTTAATTTACAGTACATGCTGAATGTTCTGTAGAAGCATAAGAGACATTTATGTTCACTTATACTGGTGATTTAATTTGTAATTATGCTTTTTCCGATTCAGTAACTGTGATAAGTGTTTGCATGGGTTCTGACCTGCAGTTTGTGCAGTGTTTAATCATGTTACTGTATAATGTAACCATTCAATAATAGAAAAAAATATATATAAAATGGCTTTGCAAATGGAGTTTATTCTAGAACAGATAAAATAAAATCCAATCAGTTTATTAATGAATTTTTACCCTAATAATCATTGGAAAAATGTGCCTCAACCAAAATCTCAGTCCAAAAATGTTCCTATACATACAAATCTCTGCAGTTTATTGCTGAAATTAACATTTGTGGGAGAACAAAATATGCAACTTTCATGCCAATTATGAATATGGGGAAGATTATCAGTCAGTAAAGGCTCAATTTAATGTGGTTCCATGCACAATACTATGTTATGATCTCTAAGCAATCTAACCACAGTGTATGGTTTGTAAACATTTGCATGGCATTTTTTGTAAAAATAACCAGCTCTATATGCATTTTTATCTCACATTTGCTTTTGTAAACATTATCGGTTTAGTGTAGGTTCTAATCTACAGTATTCAAATGTGACAAGGCATTCACTTTTTCACACTACTAACCAGACATTTCCAAACTGCCACGATATGTCCAATGACCAAAGTAAGAAAACATGGCAAGATTGTTCATTTGCTTGGGATTAAACTGAACGTGATAACTGAAATTCGAACGTGTCGCAAAACGTGCCAGAAGCACCATAATATCCCGTTTCCCCAAAGAGCCTGGGTTGCACATTTTACTAAAAATCCTGCTGACCGCAGCGATCTCTCATTTATTCCTATGCAAACCTAATGAACTGCAGCTCTGCAGGAAACGCTGCTCAAACTCCATAGTTTCTCTTGTTTTCCTCTCTATTCGTCTTCTCGACCTCCTTCTGTATCTCCACAGTCTTTCTTTCTCTCCTCCCACCGCTGTCTCTGGGAATGGCTCGGGCAACAGCAGTGATACAGTAGAGGCTTCTGTAACTCTATTAATCTGCCCGTGTGAGAGATACTGTAGCGGTGTACAGTGCGCCAGGGCTAAAATTAGCCCACGGCTGTGAGGCCTGATGTTTCACAGCGCCCTGACCCATCACCATTCCAGCACTATCTCACATGCACGCATGCTTAGTACACTCACACACCGCTAAAACATACATATCTTCACAGGCTGTATCTGTAGTAACATATATAAAGAATCGCTCTCACACAGATGCAAATCTTGAGAACGAGATTAACACTTTCTAAGTGGCAAATGCAAGTAGCAGTGTACTGTAAAGACAATTGAACTATTTAAATGTTAATGTTGTTGTAATAGATTCAGTTTTACTGAGATACAGAAACCCGTCTAAATCCCAGAATGCATTGCAACAATTTAATTTAATGTGGCACATGGAAATGTCAACTTTGTCATAAATGTGATGTAATATAGTGCAAATATGCATTGCATTATTAACATTGCCACAAGGGGCATTATAGTGAGAGTATGGTCAGATATTGGCATGGCAGAACAAAATGCAGAAGCATGCTGAGAAAACTAGTTAAAGTTAGACATTAAACTTTAAAAACTGCACTGCGGCAAGGTCAGTCATCTTTTTAAATTTTGTGTTAAAATGTGCATTGTATTTTTAGTATTGCCACAAGGGGCGCTGTTGTAGCAATTAGTATAAACATTCTTTTTATAGGGTTAGCTATCGTCATTATGGTGCAAAAGTTTTGCTGACAGAACTAGTTAAAGTTACATAATGCAAGTAGCTACCTGAATAACATTAAGCTTAATGGAACAGACCCTGCTGAAAAAACAGCATATGATTGTTTAGGTAAGCTTTGAAGCTGGCATGCTGGTTTAAGATGGTCCTTTGTTGGTTTATGCTGGTCATGTGCTAGCAAAGGACCAGCAAAAACTAGATAAAGGACCAGAATAAACCAGCTTAAACCAGCATCTCAGCTTCAAAACATACCTAACCAGCATATGCTGTTTATGAATCTAACGTTATTAGGGTTTGAGAATTGAGGCTGCGTATGTACTAGTCTACTACAAGAACATGCACTTGTAGTCCATAACTAGTATATCAGTCAAGCGTTTACATACTTGTGTGTAAAGTATGCAGTCTAAAGTTGCACATAGTTAGACAAGCACAGTGCTAACATCATACACTGACACAAAATTCAAATAAACTCACTCTCTCTTAACACAAACGCACATAAACAGATTGAAGCTAACAACATCTAAGGGTTTAACAGCTCCTTTAGGACCCAGAAAATACATGAAAAAGGGAAAAAGGAACAGGATTAACATGAAGATACACGTTAGCCTATTAGCATTGCTAATGTTTCACAGATCTGGATGGATACAGAAACCATGACAGCCGCCTGGGTGCTATTCATCAACTAAACATCAGTAAAAAGAGACACAGTGGAAGGGAGCAAGCAGACTGTGTACAACAGTGATCATAACTATGATCAAAACAGCATTAGCTTTGCTAACGTTCAACTCTGTTAGAGTCTAGTAGTTTCTGGCAGATAATAGAATATGATTTTAATATAGTATTTCTGTGCCAAGAAGGAATTTGCCTTCTTTCTTTATTTGTATATTAGCTGAAGCCTATACACACAGTATAACATGATATAACAACCCAGGCTAAATTATAATTTCACGGACAGTATATTAATAATAATTACTTATTTAAAAATTAATAGTTATTTTGATAAAGTTCCTTGCACAATTTTATGATCTCAAAATGCTTTTACCTAGAGTATGATTTATACATTTTTTCATGTTTTTCTCACATACCAGCTCTGTTAGTATGTAAACTTGCTCAGAAGTTCACTTAGTACAGCATTACATTTTTAATGCTTAGTGCTAGGGTAATATTATTTTGCATAAATGACTCCACAGGCATGTTTTCCCATTGAACCTGGGTTGCAATATAAATATCACGGGAAAAGAAGAGATAAAAAGAGACTTGTGGGTTATAAAGATAAAGAAACATTCTGATTGTCTCAAGCGGATTTGCGTATGTGAATCTCTAATCCTCATTACAGAGTTTATTAGTCAGTTCCTGAGTGGGGTTCACAGATGCTAACAGAATTATCTTCATCATTATAACAGCTCTGTTAAAGACAATGCATTCATGCACAGTTCACAGTTTAAACATTTCTTATATGTATCTAATCCAGTACTGCATGCTGACATGGCTTCTGTCACTCTAATTTGACATTGTTTATATGGATAACCTGTATTAAAGGTTATCAAGGATTAACAGACTAACTTGCTGGGATTAAAATCCACGACTGAACTCATTACAATGACGAAGAATGAAAATAGTGCCAGGCTATTTATATATATATATATATATATATATATATATATATATATATATATATATATATATATATATATATATATATATATATATATATATTCTAAAATATAAAATCTCTGAAATCTTGATCTTGGAATTTTTCTTTTTCTTTTTAGCAACTATTTAAATGCTACTATTTAAACTATTTAAGTGATTTATATCACTATTTTAGAATTTATATATTATTACATATTAATACTATATTATGATTATATATTATTTATATACACTACATGTACTCGACATGTCAAAGTTTATAATAATTATGAGTTTTTAATGTTAAATTAAACATTAAATCCTCACCAAGTGGTCTGAGATACAGAAAACAGTAATACTGTGAAATATTATTACAATAAAAAAAAAATTAACTATTTGAACATATTTTAAAATGTATACTGAAAATTCAGCTTTGCCATCACAGAAATAAATTAAGCTGAATTTTCAGCATCGTTGCTCCAGTCTTCAGTGTCACATGATCCTTTATAAATCAAGCTGACACTGATCACATGTATCTGTATTAATGTTAATATTTAATTAACAATGGTAATCTCAAAATACACTACTACTTAGAACAATATTGGTGGTATAGCATCATGTTGATGTGTTCGGCATTATGCAGCCATGTTTTGCTTACCGATTTCAGGCTAAGATGCATCTTGTTTAAGAATCTTTACACACCCTAACAAGCTAAATGAAGTGGAAGGGCTTTGCACAGAAGAGGAAATGTGACTCACTGCGTTTGCTTTGAGGGGTTTTCACTGTTCCAGAGGAAGAGGGCTTTTTACAGTTTGCCTGGCAAGCAGCCGCATGGAAATGACATCAGCCTCTCTGCGCTCAGTGAGGGCCTGTGAACCGGACCCCCGTGGGGTGACAGAGAATGGGCCAGAACTTTGAGCGCAGCCTCACCGGCTGTCATTAAACCTTCTGATTCAGCCCATTACAGAGCCATTTAGCACTTTCACGTCCTACTCACACCGACCTGACAGTCTAAGAGAGAGAAGGGCCATTGGGTAGCCTGCTGTCAGTGAAATATGTGTGAAAAAAATAGAGAAAAAAAGATGAGGGGTTTATTGGAGGGAGGTGATGAAAGAATTATGGTGAGATGAATGTACTCTAAGACAGTGGAAAACGATTAGTATAAAACAGTTGAAATGTAGGGATGGATAAAAGTTTACTCTTACTTTTACTACTGTACCAGCAAATTTTTGTGCAAATTGTTTTTGTGGGTGGAGCCTAACTTTTTTTTTTGGAAATATCAGTTAGCAGTCTATGGAAGCCGTGGAATAGAAGAATAAAATATGTTTTTCAACATTTAAAATTTTTCTCACAATTCTTGATTTATAAAGTCTGAACTAATACAAACTTTCTTTTGCATGAAGAAAAGTCAGAATAGTGGGATAAAATAGGTAAATGTTCTAAAGTGCACAATCAATTTTATTTATTTTCTTATTCCATACCCGTTTCCCTCTGATTGTTACTAGTGTTTATATATTGACAGATATAAATATATTAATTGCCAATATTTATTCAAATGTACTAAATGGTTAGTTCCATTCCTGGATTCTGATTGGTCAGCAGCTGTGTTTTATACACGATACAGCACGGCTATGACAGTTTCACCCACCAGTTCTGTGTATCGCTGAACGGCAAACTTAGCAACCACCGTTAGCAACGGAAACAACCAATAATACAGCTCCGTGTGTTATATATTTTTATAAACGCAATAAGGTACTCGAGGCAGTGCTGTATTGTGAATAAACCACGGCTGAAGGGGTTGCAGGCACTCCGTCTCTCGTACCTGTTACTTAATAAATGAAAACCAAAATATTAAACTTTCGTAACCCACAATAGGGGTACATTACAATAAAATTTAACTCAAAATGAATTGAAAATATGATCAGAATCATAATAGTATCTAGTTTTAATCCCTCTCCTAAATTTGTTTTGTCAAAATATTACGTATTGCAATATCCTTTTGAGTGCTCCACCGCAAAAGAAAAACCCTACGCTCAACAACATCAAGGAACAACATCAAGGTGAGTAAATGATGCAGAATTTCCATTTTTCACCTGAACTGTCCCTTTCATAGGAATGCAAATCAAAGTTATTAAGCATGAAAATATGCCGAAAGAAATAAAAGCAAACTGTGCAGTTTACTTAGCTCAGACCTAGTAGAAATGTCTTAGAACTGTCCAGACTGTGTCCCAACAGAGGTTGTTTTCTCTGATGAGTCCCTGATGTTGTTAAGCGACTACAGACATTATTAATTCAATCCAAGGTAACGATCAATAAAAACATTCCTTGAGTCGCTGCTGCATGTGTGTGTGTGTGCAGAGGATTTGGCAACTCAACCCTGTCGGCTATGTTTTACCTCAGAGCACAAAAACATCTGACACTTCGATTACTGAAGTTCAAAAGCTTTGTGAAGAGAAGGCAGCTGATCCAAAGGTCATCTCGCTGCAGCGTCTTTCACCAACGGAATAAATGCATTTTCTTTTTTCAGAAACACAGAAAAGGTCTACGAAAGTTCAGGGGTTGTCAGCGCATCACGATTCAGAGCGCTGAAATCTGAGACGTCCTGCTGAATTCTAATGTATCAGATGAGTGTGAGGGGAAGAGGCCAGAGAGATTTATCTTCTTTGATAAGATATGGGATATTTGGAAAGCTTACTTGCAAACATAGCATTTCACCATAATCTGGCTTCTGCATTCGGTTAAGAATGGAGGAACAAACATCAAACGTGTTCGCTCACGTGTCTGTCCATCTGTCGAGCATTTCAAGCTTGCCTTCTCTCTGTTGTGACATTCTGATGTTTGTTACTTGGAATTGGATAAAATATCTTTATCCTATAAAATCTTTTCAACTCTAATGAGAGTAAATCACATGGACAGACATCATTCTTTAATCTTCTCTCCATTAGTGGGTTTTCCTGTAAGCCACAGCATGATGTTGGTGATTTATGGCCTTTGGAAAAATATCTATTGTTAGTTTTATTCTTTTATATTATATAACTAGAATTAAAACTCGACGTCACAACATATATAGTATCTAACTTGTTTGGTTTTAATTCTTAGAAACCGCATAGCAGTGTCCTGGAACAATCTAAAACGCCTAAGAAACCATGTAGCAACCCCCTAACAACCACCAAGAACACTCTTGCAACTGCATTGCAGTGCTCTGGAATCACCTGACAACCAAACCATGTAACAATGTCCTAGCAAGTCCCTAGAACACCCTAGCACCCATTCTGACCTCCCTAGCAACGGCATAACAGTGTCTTAGAAACAACTCTGAACACCCTAGGAATTGCATAATGCACTTGAACAACTGATAACACCTAAGAAACCGTGAAGCAATGCCGTAGCAACCACCTAGAAGGCTGTGGCAACAACTTGGGCCACCCTAGCAACTGCAGAACTATGGTCTGGCAGCCACCTAAAATTGTAACCAACTAAAATAACCTAGAAACCATATATCATAGCCCAAACATGCATCCTTAACGGCATAGTAGCAGCTGCATTGTAATGCACTTCAACCACTATGTGATGTGATGCCCTAGTTACCCGTACACAACCGCAACTACTTGGACCACCCTAGCAACTGCATAGCAATACCCTAGCAACCACCTAGCAATGTAACTATCTGGTATAACCTAACAGCCATATTGCATTATCCTAATAACCATCCTGAACTCCTTAGCAGCCATCCACAGCACCATGTCTTTTGCTTCCTCAAATGCAGAATTCCAGATTCTTTCTGATATTTTTATGGTTCGTTTCAGTACTGTGGAGGAACACAGGCTCTCATGAGAGGCTTAAAACACGTGCTGAGTCTGGTTTAGTGGTCTGGAATGAGTGCTGAAGTGGAACAGAAATGAGTTAGGATTTCTGCTGGCTGATCTCTCCATCTTTACGTGCCCTAAGTGGCACATCCTCCCTGTGTGTCACAGCTCGGTCTGGGCTGGGCCGGTCTGGGCTGCAGTGGGTCTATTTTAGTCGCAGAAGCGTGATAACCTCAACTCCTCTGCTCTTTTAATCTGAGGCCTGAACGAGACGCAGAGCAGCTCTCTTAATTCACTTCTGGCTTCTCTTTACAGCTTGTCTGTCAGTCAAAACGGTGCACAACACTGACAAAAAGTACAAAAATCATTTTTGTATAAGTGTATATAATTTGTGGTATTATGGTACAAATTCACAGCACTTATACTCTCTCTCGGTCTCTCTCTCTTATATGAATGTATATGTATATACACACTCAATATGTATTCTATCTTTGTGCGTGTGTGTGTGTGTGTGCACAATGTGTGTGTGTGTCAAATTAATACAGATTTATGGAATGTATTCTATATAAACAGTTTGTGTATGTACATAGTATGCAAGTTATTTATTATATACTGTATATACACATTTAGATGTGTATTATAGCCAATAATTTAATTGAATTTATTTTCATTGTTTAGTTTTTTTCTTTTATGGTGACTTTGAAGGAGAGAATTAGAACAGATACATTACACGCCTTTTAATAATAACATGACACAAAAGTCCTATGTTACATTAGCAGCTTACATTGTGTGTTATTTTAAAACCGTCCTCTTGTGGAAGGTTTCTAAAACAAATACCGAAACCTATCATGCCCAAGGCCTCATATTTCAATGCAACACAGAACTTATTTATGGTCTGAGGGTAGAGGCAATCGATTCTTGGATGTAACACAAGAACATTGAACAAAACAACAACACAAAGTAGCTAGCTGCTGTTAAAACAGCATTAGACTCATTAGCAGCAATCAGCAACAACAAACTTTTCATTATAAAAATGGTTAAAAGGCCTAAATTCCATACATAGCTTCTTGATGTATTATTACTGCTCTGCTCAGTCCGTTTGTTACATGCGTAACATTAAACTAGGTAGATCTTGTTCAAGCTTCCCGCTTTCATTGATGTATCATTCTGTACGTCCTCAATATGAACAATAAGGGCCATTAAAAATGCAGCTACGGGAAAGCTGGATCGATTATAATCTTTCATATACTGCAAGTCCAACGCAGTGGCCACAATATAGTGCATGAAATATTTAGTTGCCGATATCTGAATTTATTAGCAGTCTTTCTGAAAGCAAAGAAAAATGCACGGCGGGTACAGAAAACATGGCAAAAGAACACATTCAGATCAATGTTCATATTGGAAGATATTTGATTTTTTTACCTGTTGAAGTGGTCTTGTTTATTTTTAAAAATCAGATAAATTGACTTTTGATATAACTTGTTTCTAGATAGCAGATATTAAATTTATTTTTCCTCCGAAGTGTCCGTATTAGACAGATGACAGACGTATTGCCTGTTATTTCCATCTGGCAACATCACTACGATAGCCACAACCTAGAAAGCGGCCAAGACACCATCCACTATCCCTAATTATAGAGCCTAAATTACCAGAGTTAAATTATTGATCAAGGCCACAGTTAATGGTTGTGTCAGATAGTTGATCTCCCATGATTCAAATGCCAAACTCCTGATCCCAGACAACATCGCTCAGCATGGCTGTGATCATTCACACAAATGAACATCCTCATGTGGGTCGGAATGGGAAATTCATTCCCTTCGGCGCTCTGGGAACCTTAGATAGTTCCTGTAAAACAGTGCCTTCGGGCAAAAATAATGGTGTGTGATGTTTGATGTAAAATGATGACCTGGCATGATCATCTTACAGGTTTGACATTTCAGTAAGTACATATATTCAATTATTTATATCATCGGACATTTGAAAACATGACATAGATACAGGTTAACCACAGGATGTTGTCTTAAAGGAGGAAGCAGGAACTTCGAAGTTAAAAATAGTGTTCATTGTCAAAACTGTATATACGTATTGTCATTGTTTATTATCAGATTTACTATGTTCTACACATTTTATATATATATATATATATATATATATATATATATATATATATATATATATATATATATATATATATTTATATATATATTATATATTAACTAAATTATTTAATTAACTACATTTAATATTTTTGTATTCTTTTTTATTTTATAGGTCACGTCAAGATGTCTGCATCAAAAAATTTTTACAAAAGTGATTTTATATCCATAGAAAGCACATTAAATGTAAGCAAAGAGTCTACTTTGGGGGAAAAAATTGAAATTGGTTGAAATAATAATTGACATTTTTAATTGAAATAATTGAAAATAAAATTGACATTGAAAATAATTGAAATAATTGACATTGTTATGTAGAAATTCAAACAACATGCTTATTCTGACTGGTATTAAAATATATAAAATAATAAAGGGGCATATGTGTTTTAAATTAGTAAAAAAATACCTATTAACAAATGGGTAAAAAGGATAGTGGCAAATATAAAAAATGTTATATTACAACTAATTAATATTTTAGTCTTTTAATATATCATAAATTGATTTCTGTTGTAAATATGCCTGACAAAATGTTACACTGCATGGCATTTTAGTTGGTATCTTCTGTAATTTATGGAAAAAATGTATTTATTGCAAATTAACTATTAATTATTGCAAAACATTTGCATTACCTGTAAAAATAAATAAATAAATAGATGAATGCATTGCAAGACTATACTATATCATAAAGATAGAATATGCTAGATAAAGACATAGAACTTGATAGTAAGATGCCTAATTGTATCAGAGCTATCATATAACAGCTAATATTGAGTAGAGACATATAATGTATCGATAGTAAGAACATATGGGCTGAATATATACATAAATCCTTCAGCTGCTCTAAGATCTGAGTGACTGTCTAATGTTTCGATGATGTCTCCATCTCAAACAGACTTCTGTAACAGACTAAAAATGTTGCTCCACTCTGTTCTTATGTTTGGGGGGGGGGGGTTCGACTGTCCTCGTAGCTAAAAAAAGCATCTGAGACTGCCAGAGCTGTCTGATCTCTTAGTATAATCAAGTCTATGATCAAGAAGCACTTTTTTTTTGGTCTTGCAGCACAATTGACGCATCCAGAGCATCCAGGCTCAAAGGTTTCTGACACAATCGCGTCAAATCATAGAAACTCTGAGTGCAAGACGATAAAATTCCAGCTGCGATATTCAAAGGAAGATCGAGACAGAAATTTTAATTAGTCAGATGCTGGCCGGTCAGCGTAGTTTTACAACTAACTAATCCATTGCGAGGTTTAAAGGAAGACGCTACTTCATTAACCTCTAACACTGTCTCTAATCTAAAAGACCGTATTTAGCCATGCTGGCTTATTCATTCCAACGGGAGCACCGTACTGCACGCGCACGCACACACACACACACACAGAAACGCATGTAGATATAGTGCACACACACACACACACACACACACACACACTGTAATGTTGCAGTGACAGATTGGTCGCAGTGTAATACCAGCAGAGAGCCTAAAAGCACATTGATTTAAAAATGGCTGACATCTCTCTCTCTTTCACTCTGGTGTCTCTGGACCAGTACTGTTCCTGCTTCCTCGTTTAAAAGGATTCCTGATCCCATGTGATGTCTATATCTTCAGAATTTCAAACGCGCAGACATGCGTGCAAAATAAGTTAGTGGTAATCCTTTATGTGCTTATCTTGTAAATATGTTCTTTCATAATTTGAAGGCCATGCGGATAAGGAAAAATTATATTATCCAATAATATTGCACCCTCAGATATACTCATCCAATCAAATCAAGCCCTGCCAACATGACTTCCCACTTCAATATTCTTTTTAATCGAAAGTATTATTACAATTTTAAATTGTAAAACTGTTTTGTATTTTAAAATATTTTGAATGTCATTTAATATCCCTGTGAGGGTGTGTATATATATATATATATATATATATATATATACGATATGATAAGATATAAATTATTAATCACATCTAAAATGAGTAGGTTTTTATATATATTTATTATGCATATTAAACACACACATATACACACATATATATTTACGTTTATGCATTTATATGATATATTCTTGTAAAAAAATAAATATATATATATATTTTTTTTATTAAAGTATTTTAACATTAAAGAATATTAGTGTGATAGTGTGAACAGTGAAATATGTTTATTTAATATACTTTATGATGATAATATAACATAGCAAACAGTCTTTTTGCCCGTGAACAAAAATAGGGGGAAACAAACTATTTGGAAGTTGTTATACCCATTGCTCAAGATGGTTAAAAATACAGTGCCTCTAGTAGTCATAAATAGCATAGCACTGAAGCCAAAGTGGTGTGAAGAAGGAAGTCTGTTGTGTGGAGGGAACAGGAGTGGGAGGATGAAGTCCATTCATCCCCATCTCTCTCTCTCTCTCTCTCAGACTAAACTCAATGTGGATCTATACAGCAATGGAGTGAAGCTTAAACCGATCCTGGTTCGTTCATTCTACTAGCTGGGCATCATGTGTATTTTCCAGAGGTGGTGTGAGAGAGGAAGGCAAGCAGTCAGTGGAGCTATAGAGGTGATGAAAAAAGAGTTGCGGCAGTGGCTACAGGGATAGTGTGCTCTAAAGAGAATGTCAGTTCATTAGGAAGTAGTCCAGTGTGCTTCTGTCCACTGTTGAAGGTCATCTGCCAAATGAGTAAATGAAATATAGAGCGATGGGAACGGATAGAGAGGAAAAAAGGGTGGATAGAGAGACTTGGCAGCAATTTGGCAATGCTTATGTGTACTGAGACTGCAGTCTGGACGGATTAGGACATGATAGAGAAAGAGAAAGATCATAGAAGAGGATCTGCGCTGGTGAGGTTACCGAAATCTGGGCCGGTTTTGCAAGATTTTGATGAGTAATATGAGTAATAGTTTAGTTTTTATCCTGATCTCTGGCATTTGATTGTAGAATTTAGTGTCTTGGCAAACCTGAGAACAGTATGAGACGTTGGGATCTCTTGAAACTCTAAATATGCATGTAAGAAAGAGGAGAAGCTATGAACAACTCTTTAAGAGCTCTTTATAACAAATCAGTCACCAATGATTATTAATGACTCTGAACTTGTGTTAACTCATTAAATCAGCAAGAGCACTTACTCGCTTCATCTACATGGTTTTTTCTTTTTTAAAAGTTGGTACATTTTTCATATACATTACATGTTTAAAAAAGTGTTATATTTTTTGCTTAGTATACAGTTAATATCTATGCCACTGAATAAACATTCTGACAATTCTGAAAACATATACGTTTTTTTCCATCTCAGAAATGGACTTTGAAGAAAAACATCTGAATTGTGAGATAAAAATTACATTTTTAAAAATGTTTTATACAGTATCAAAAAAATGGCTTCCATAAAGATCGGTTATTGAGGATGTACTCGAGCTCTAAAATAATTGTTATTGGAAATGAACTATTTAGAACTGTCTGGTTTAGTTAAACATTTTACAGCGAAAGTGGAACTGAATGAAGGACTAAGAGCTCGAGTCAATCATAAATGATTCATGAATGATTTAGTCTTGAACTCATGTTATTAAATTCACTAAATGAGTAGCTTATACAGCCAATTTTTATTCATTGATTTGTTTTATTATTATTGTGGCTTTTCGTAAATAAATAAATAATATATTATAAAAACGATTATATTTTTTGCTTAATATATAGTTAAAAACAGGTACTGAGGATGTATTCACATACTAAAAGTATTCATCGTTACTGAAATTAAGCTTTTCTTTACGTTCATGGTGTCTGTTTTACTTTTTGCTTTACTTCGATTTTTAAAATGTAGGTGGAACTGAATGAAAGAATCAATAACTCTTAAGAGCCAGTTCTTTACAACAAATCAATCGCAAACGAATGATTCAGTCTCATGTTATTTACATCACTAAATCAGCACGAGCTCTTATTCACTGAAATAGTCAAATATTTTTGTTTAGTAATATATAGTTAAGACTAGTTCATGTATTGAGGATGAACCCGAGTGCTAAAAAGCCCGTTATTGGAATAGAACTTGTTTTCTCGTGTTTACGGCGTCTGCTAATCGTTTCAGAGTGCAGAACGGAGCAGCAAATGATTATTACAAATTCCCAAGATCTGTAAATTCATGTCTGGACGACACTGGTGCACATTCGAGCCATGAAAGAGAAACGCACAAACATGAAAGAGGGTGAATAAAGAGGCTTAATTTCTCCTGAGAGTGTAACACCGCAAAGACTTCTTAAAGGAGGATTTGAATTTTCTACCCTCTTTCTCTGAAGAGCATCTGTCCTGTTTTTAGTGTGGCTCTCTCTATCGCATGTCTTGCTGCATTACTTAACAGCTCTTGGTCTCGCCGCAAAGAATCCAGCAGAGACATTAAGCTCTGGTTTTTCATAACCGTGCATAAAAATCATTTCCCCTTGGGCTTTCTTTTCTACCGTCGATGTCACCATCACCGACCCATTATCATCACGATCACAAAGAAAGTGTGATCGATTCAGCTACAGCACTCGAGGTATGAAAATACGCTACCGTATAAAACCTCCTTCGCTCATTGTGACATCTTTAGGATTTGAGTGGATTCTCACTGACGACTGTGTCATTTCTCACATGTGTGGAAAAATAACTATAGCGCTGTTTTCTTGCAGAATCTCATTTTGTTTTGGCCCGATTACAGCTGATCACACTACAGGGCGACAATCCGTTTAATTCTAAAAGGATTACTCTAAATTTGGTTCGGTTGTAGAACAACTTGAGTTGACCTGACAACACGCTTCGTGAACTTTAGCACATTAGCACGGTTAGCACATTAATATAAACTGTATAAATGACCGCCTTGTTTAAAGATTGCTTTCAGCTACAGTACATATCGGTAATTGGAAGTGCCTGATGGGAGCGTAATACAGATGGGCAAAAAAATCTGTGACAAATGTAACTCATTCCTTCGCATCAAAAAACACGTCTCAGTACATTAACTCCACAACCCACTTGGCAACAAGACATTAGCGTACCGATACATTATAATGAATCAACCTTGGTGCCATTATGTCACTCCTCGAGATTCTGAGACCCAATCAAATCTGCATCGGCGCATGTGTTGCCAAATCTTTCAATCCTTTAATATTAGTGCTTATAGAGAATTTGGGGGGGGAAATTAATATATACATTTCATTTCATATATACTATTTCATTTGAGGTCTGATGTAGTAGAGAACTGAATTAAATGAATAAGTATAGTGGAAGTTGTCAACATGGCTAAAAGTGCAATTTTGGCATTATCCTTATTATTTATTTAGACAGGAAGTGAAATGGGAAAGAAAGAGGGGGACAGGATCAGGAAAGGGCTATGAACCACTTAGGTTACGTTGGCCCACTCGGTGACAATGGGTTTAAAAGTATGACTAAAAGTGTATCAGGGGGAGGAGTTTGTTGTGAATGACCACAAACTCTGGTAGGAAATGTCCATTTTTATGATCCAGCCAATTCCTGAATAATTCTGCTGCTTTACTGACTGATTGATTGGTTGGTTGGTTGGTTGGTTGGTTAGTTGGTTGGTCAGTTGATTGATTAGGTGGTTGGTTGCTTTAGTGGTTGCTTTCTTAATTGGTTGAACATGTTTTATTATTAATATTGATCAAAACAGTTGCGCATCTTAATGTTTTTGTGGAAACTGTCATTATATATATATATATATATATATATATATATATATATATATATATATATATATATATATATATATATATATATATATATATATATATATATATATACAGACAGTTTCCACAAAAACATTAAGCTGCACAACTGTTTGGATATATATATAGTGTATATATATTGTGTACCTAAAAAAGGTTGCAAATATTTCTTCGGAGTTGACTAAACCATGATCTCTACTCACTGACATTGTCAAAATGTCAAAAAATGTAGGAGTCTTTTCTAGGTTGTGTCATGGTTTCTCACGGTTCCCTGGTGTGCAAGTTTATGGCAGCGGGACTTGCATGTTCACCCACCGATCCACATCTACAGCAGCAGATAGAGAATAAAACAGATTAGGCTAATCTGAGGAATTATCAGTCTTAAATAGTCCACGTTCCTCCTTCATTATCCAGAGTGGTCTTGCAGATGGAACGTCAACATGCGTTAAAGCTGCTCGGTGTAAATCAACAGCTTGCTGACAGAGTCACAGCTTAAAAGAATCTCAATGTCAGCGTGGAATAACGCTTTATTTTTCATTTTAATTAATCTGATTAAGTAGTATTAATCTGCCTTCATGAAGACAACCGTTATCCCATTGGGATTGTACATCTAAGTCTGCGTTAGTCACACTGTGTCCAACGCTGCGCATAAACAATGCAGTCACCTTAATGAACTTTTGCTGCTGCGGTTCCTGCTTCGGCCAACAGGGGGCAGCGCTTGGAAAATGGGCTTTTGGGTGACTCAGCATTTCAGTACCATATGTTTCTTACCGAATGGGTAAATGCTTTAAGGTAGTGAAGTATAACTAAAGACCTAAAGCCCCAGCGGCCTGTTCCTTCGAAAGGAAAGAACCCCAGTTGGTGCTCTTTAAATGTCACGGAAAACAGACAAATCTCATGTTGTGTTAAAAAGCAGTGGGGTGAAAAATAGTTGAGTTTCCAAAAACGGAAGCGTCCAAGTCCATCCCCACTGGCACGGCGTACGGCGCAGTGCGGGATGAAGCAGGGGGTATTCTCTAATAATTGGATCTAGAAAAGGGACGTCTTCACGCACACGCACAAACCTCAGGTGAAAATAATCCAGCTACCTTCTTGCCAAGGAGGTAGATAATGAATTATTGAATCAGATCCCACATCTGCCGCTCATGGGGATTTAACCAGTGCCGTAAAAAAAATAAATAAAGCTGCGGTTGTTTCCTTCTTTTTATAATTAGTGGTGTATCAATGCATGCTGTTTGTAGAGCAGTGGTGTAGTATTACGTTAAGTGATCACACATGAATTGATTTTGTATGCACACTTTTTATACTTCAAAGAAAACCTGAATAAAGTATCACAGGTGCCAAAAAAATACTAAGCGTACTGTTTTAAACACTCATAATGAATCAGCAAATTATAATGATTTCTCAAAGGTCAAATGACACTGAAGGCTTTAGTAATAACTGATAAAAACTCAGGTTTGCCACCACTGGACTAAATTATATTTTAAATTGCAATAATATGTTAAAACATTACTGTTTTTGCTGTATTTTAATTTAAATAAATGCAGCCTTGATGAGCAAAAAAAGACAGTTTTTTATATACATATCTTTTTTAATGTACATTTATATAAAATAGAAAAATTACATATCAAATTATTTAGGTCTAAATCAAGTTTTTATATTAGTCTCATTGGTAGCAGTAGTAAACTTGCACAAGAAATTCTGAATCCTGAGTGTTTTTTTTTTTTTTTATTCTTACTAGATGAATTATAAAAAATTTTTTTTGCTTTTCAGTGTTATGAAACATTTTGGATTTTTTTTTTTTTAATCAGAAATCGCTTGTGAATTTTACAAAGAATCAGGAAGTGATGCGTTGAAATTAAAATGAAATTTTGAACCCAAAACAAAAACGGTATCAAAAAAAAAGTACATAAAACGGTAAATCAAAATTGTAAATAAAGCGGTATTTTCAATCACTACAGATGTGCGTCAAAGTAAAATGCACATCAGGTTCACTGTATATGTAACGCTCAATGAACAGATGTTACTGTACATCTAAGCTGATCCGCAGTGTGTAAGACCCTGATGCATAAGCATCTGTGTAATTACAGTGTGTCAGGCGCTATTAGATGTACATACACACACAAACATACACAAAACGCAGGACAGACAGGCAAAGAGACCGAAAGAGACAGAGCGTGAGACTGAAGGCGAAAACCATGTTTGCGAAAAATGTTTTAATCTGCCACTTGCTCTAAACTCACTGGAGAATGAAGCAGCAGTGTAATAATTTGCTTTGGGTAAGAGATTGGTTCGGCATCGCTCTGTGTTTATGGTTTTTCCCAGCATCCCCTGTTCTCCTTTGGGGCGATGAGAGGATGGTGCCCACGGGCAACGAGCGACGAAACAACTAGTACTTGTTTATCCTCCTGCGAGCTGCAGTGCCGCCGTTCGCCTGCTCTTCCGTACGGTGCAACGTGGGCCAGTTTTGGGCAAAGATTAATTGTTAATTGAGAGGAAGAGAGGAGAAATTGCATTAGCATGCCTGGACAAAGGGAGCCTCTTGAGAAATCTAATTAAGCAAAGACACACGAGTTTAAAGAGCAAGGAAAAAAAACAACCTGGCCCTTGGAATTTATCTTCTCAAAGTATGACCACTGATCAGAGCATAATGGAGGCTAGCAGAATTTAAAAGGAAATATTTATATTCTTATGAATATTTCCTCTTCATATTCTTAAGATGAGGTTTTAGACTCCAAGTAATTGCCAAAATGTGTGTGTGTGTGAGCAAATTAATATAATATTATTTTTATAAAAGCATATGTAATATGTATACAATGTGATACAATGTAATAGTATTATAATAGTATATGATTTTGAATAAAATAAACAAGTGATTAGAAAAATGTATATTAAAATGCATTTTCTAGAAAAAATTCAAGACAGTTACTTCATTTGAGATATTTTACAAAATGGATATATATATATATATATATATATATATATATATATATATATGTGTGTGTGTGTGTGTGTGTATATATATATATATATATATGTATATATATATATATATATATATATATATATATATATATATATATATATATATATATATATATATATATATATATATATATATATATATATATATATATATTTTTTTATTTATTTATTTTTTTGTTTCTCTTTCTCTCTTTCTTCTTTTAATAGAAGACAGAAAAATAAGAATACTACAATATTTTGAACAGAATGTATTCCAGGGGAAAAAAATTGACATGAATACATGAAACGTTGATTCAAATTTCTTCTAATGAAATCTTCCAGTTCTCTCTTATGGCAGCTTAATAATCTCTGATATAAAGATTAAATCTGTACTTTTCCTTCCGGGATTCACCAGATGCCAGATACTGACATCAAGAGGTCTGTACAATATGACTAAATATAAAGCTTTATAATACTCGAAATCCTATCATACCTTACCTAATACCAAAATACTATAAGTGTTGTCCGAGAATGTTGTTTGAAATTGTTGTTTGAGAATGAATCTCAACTACAGACATTGATTAGATTCTTAGGACTGCGTGAGACTTCCAAACCATTAAAGCAGACGTCCTGCTAAAAAGACCTGCCTCTGTGTCCAAACAGCCAGTCACATACACTCGCCGCGTGATGAGAGCTTTTAGCCTGCTGAGGAAGGCAGACAGCTTTCACACACACACACACACACACACACACACACACACACACACACACACACATATATACAGATATTCAGCGGCTCAAGAGGCTTGTGTAAGAAACAATACTTTAGCCAATCAGGAGTGGCACTATAACCTGCGATTTGCATATCTATATATAAATAAAAATGACTATATCAACTAATATATATTAATGAAATATATTAGTTTATTCTTGAAATGGCAATGCTGAATTTTATTATTATATTATTATTATTATTATTATTATTATTATTATTAGTACTACTACAACTAATTTTTTTATTATTATTAGTTTTTATTGCAAAACATTTTTTGTGGAAAAAGCCATATTGAATATTTTAGTTTTTCAAGTTTTTTTTCATTTTTATTTATTTTTATTGACATTTATAGTATTACATTTATTACATATTACAGATTTATATTCCAAATAAATGCTGCCACAAAGTATCCCATTTTCCACAAAAATGTTAGGTGGCATAAAAATGTTTTTAGCAATGATTATCGGAACAATTCTAAATGTTTGAATACCAATAATAAAATTATAGCGTAATATCATGTTACATTAGAGACTGGAATAATCATCCTGGAAATTCAGCTTCAAAATCACAGAAATAAATTACATTTTAAAATATATTTAAAAAGAAAAGAGGAAAAAATAAGAAAGTTATTTTAAACATAATATTCTTCAATATTACAGTTTTTTTTGAGCAAATGAATTTAGCTTTGGTGAGTATAAGAGACATAAAAGCCGATATGAAGATATGAAAGCCGTTTTCTAGGCTGGTTTATTCGCAAATAAGTAAATACGTTTCCCAAATCTGAAGATATAATTGCGCATAAATCACTGGATTCTTGCTGTCAAGATAACCAGCTCAAGCTGACTCAGCTGAGTTCTACTTTCAGGGATCGCGTCTTAAAGGTGTGACTGAACTGTTTGTGCTAAGGTTTCTAATACTTGGCACAGATGCAAGATCTCGCTGAGAAGGCAAACAGGCGATATCCTCACCTGCCCTCACCTAGCATTAACTCCCTCACCTAGCATAGCCTCCTGACACCTGTGTGCCACGCAGGGGCGGGACGTTTGAGGAGAAGGGATGAGTCACCAGAAACAGACACAGGTGCTTTGAAAAACACACAGGTGGACGACAAAACACAGTCTGAGTAACAACACCGGAAAGCAACCAAAGTGATGTAGTGGCTTCTCAGAAGCAACATTTACTCTGGGATTTGGTGACCTTTTGTTTTAGAAAGGACGGTATTGACCCGTCGATTGTGACATTTGAATGCACTGTGTATTTTTGAGCTGCCGAGCACCTAGACAGTCGCCAAACAAACATGAACCAAGTTACAATTAAAGGAATATTACATTAGTACATTAGTGCGATTAATCACATCTAAAATAAACATTTTGGTTTACAAAATATGTATGTGTGTACTGTGTATATTTATGATGCATATATAAATACAAACACATGTATGTATATATATAAAAAAATCATATATTAAATATATTTATACATATTAGAATTAGAATATTTGGGATATTTATTTACATAAATATCTGGGATATTTAAAGGCTTCTCAGTTTATATAAACAAACAATAGACATTTATGCACTTTTAATCTAATAATAAGTTTCATTACCAATTAAAATTTAATTATTTAATTATTATCATTTTTATTTTTAGCATTTATTTCAATCAAATATTTATTTATTTACATCATGTATTATTTTCATTTCTTATTATTCAATTTTTTGGTATTTATTTTAATCAGATGTCAAAAATGACTAAATAATTCACTATTTATAATTAATAATTAATAACATTATTTTATATTCTAATATTTGAATGCAATATTTTAAACATCAATTTGTATTTCATGTATGTTTTAATCAAATCATAATTATTATTAAGTTATTAATGTATTATTTTAGTTTTGTGATTATTTAACATTTTAATGCAGTATTTTAAACATTTACATTTTTATTATGTTTATTTGTGATAATTATTTTAAGCAAATAATAATTGCATTAAATTTATTATTTTATTTTTATTATTTAACATATTAATGTAACGTTTAAACACGAATTAAATGAATATATCCGTTTATTTGTTATAAATAATTCCATTTTTCATTGTTAACTGATTGATTAAATAATTGAAACATCAATTAAATGAACAGATTTAAATGTCTATTTGAAAATATTATTATTTTTATTTTTGTTATTTTTTAATTAATAAACTGTAATTTTTTTTTTTTTTTTTTTTTTCAGACAGTCCGATCTGAAACTTGCACAACAAGGATCCTCACTTCTTTACAACATTAAAAAAATAAAATAAAAAAAACCTGCAGGTGAAATTGGGCCTTTTTGGATGACAGTTTCCTATAATTCTGGTGACATTAAGTACCTCTCTGCCCCCTACAGTGTTCCTTCCCTAAGTGAGCTCAGTATGTGGGTCTGATTTTCCTCTTTTAGATCAATTTACCAGCTCACTAATGAATCATTCTGCTCAATTTTCTTCCAGGTTGAGACACGCTTTAATAGACAGCATCATCTGACCTGTTTGGTTCTGATGCTTGAGGTGGTTTACATGCAACCCATCACTGTAGCAATGAATCACTGTAGCTATTTCCGCATTTTTTATTTTAAAGTCCTCTCACAATGTTTTTTTTTAAGAAATCGGACAGCAAAACGTTTAGTTTTCATGCTCTTTCCGCAAAGCTGTTTTTGCCACTGTACCTTTAAGACTTCTATATGTTAATAGCTGTTATGCTTGGCAAACCTCTGTATACTGGCATGCTTAACACTGTGATTTATCAGGACAGACCAAGCATGTAAATACTGAATATGCATTGATATGCAAATATTGCAAGGCGAGTGTTAATGTGCTTATGGTTGTGATATCATAACTTCTGAAAGAAGCCGTATACGCATCTTATTTTGGGGAGGGAGATTCGTGCTGAATTCTGAATATGGATGAAGCGTGGATGTTAAGAATTGCGTATTAACAATATTCCTTCTAGTTTTTATACCTGCTGCTAATAGTAAAGATATGTTTTAGAGGGGACAGCTGTGTTTTGTTGTGGGTTTTGCACTGACACACACACACACACGCACACACACACACACCCTCCAGAGCAGACAAAACACTGGTGTGAGAGCGAATGGGCAGATGTGACCCTCACTGACTTGGGGATTCGAGCGCTCACTTGTCTCTCCACCCTCGACTGTTATTTTTTTCCAAAATCGCACTGAATGTCCAATCCCTCCCATTTTCTGTCCACTCTTTCCATTTAATATACTGCCCGTGCATGCTTGTTTCTCTCTGTCCCAATCCAAATAGCATGCTTTTAAGAGCATTTCAGGGCCAGAATATAAAGAACGACGATCCCTTTGAAGAAAACAGAGAAGCTTCTAACACACGTCATGCAGTCCTCAGCGTCAGCTACGATGGCCTTTGAGAAGATTCCTGATGGTTGTTTCAGCTGCTGCTACTTGTTTATGAAAGTGTTGTATTAAAACAGTGCCACTATAATATGCTACTGAAAAGTTTGAGGTCAGTAATATTAAGAAATGAAAGCTTGTATTTAGCAACGACATAAATCACATAAATACATTCATGTCACAACAGATTTATCTTTTTATCTTTTTTACAAAAATATGAAGTAGCACAACTGTTTTCAACAGTGATAGTAAGTTTGAAATCAGCATATCAGAACAATTTCTGAAGGATCATGCGACAATAAGACTGGAGTAATGATGCTGGAAATTCAGCTTTGCATCGCAGGAATAAATGACAATTTAAAATGTATTCAAATAGAAAACAGTTATTTTGAATTGCAATAATATTTCACTATTTTACTGATCAAATCATCAAATAAAGGCAGCTTACGTAAGCATAAGAGACAAAACATTTAAAATCTTACTGACTCCAAACCTTTGAAATGTAATGTATTTGCTAAAAAATTGTAAAGTCTGATGTGACACGTTGGTCTTTTTATCCAATATGAGCCTACAGTTGAAACAGTTGAAACCCTGACAAATTATAGCAAGGAATGTAAGGTTTTCTGCTCAATAGACTTCATTCAGGAAACAGGAGCCGAATGAATTGTATGTGAAACCATTGTTATGTAAATTGCCACATTCGGTTCAATGCAAACATGAATAGATTCCCAAACCATGTGCGCAGATATAATATAGAAAACCTTCGTAGCACATGTGTGCCCTATTCCACGTCCCCTCCCCCTCGACTTAGGTGTCTCATCAGGAGAGAAACAGACACAGAGGAAGTGAGAGACAGGAAGTAAAAGATTGATAAAGCAAGGTTAAGTGAAAACAAAAAGAAGCAAAGCTAGATAATGCAAAGAAGATGGAGTAGGTAAGGAAAGGAGACTGAGATACGGAGAAAGGAAATGTCCGTACAGCATATGCATAAGAAACGTATGCGACACAATAATATAACCGCATTTTCTGTAAACCCTTTGAGCTCTGCTGAACGTCACGTCTGCTCTGCGTCGACCTCTTGATTCACACTTCAGGTTTGATTAAAGCCCGTTTAGACTCTGCACCATGTCACACTGCGGCATCGTGATCCACCAGCTAACTCACGCCACAGCTGTGTTTGAGCGGATCACGGTACCGTGACTTCATTCAACATGGCGGTAAATCCACAGAGGCGTATACACCGTGGTATATAGCACACAGACCTGCTCACGGCAGGATTTGGACAGAGATAGCGAACACGGGAATCACAGCGTGTGCCAGGAGCGCAACCCGAGGTCGGGAATAAACACGCGCTCGATCCTGACAATCAAAACATCTCTCTGAGAAGAGGGGAGGTTTACCGCTAACTGAGAGTGGAAATATGCAGTAATGCGTTCAACATGCAATATATATATGTAGATATAAATATGCAAGTAGCGCCTTGTGTTTCTATATATATTGCTTCGCGAAAAAGAAACAGCATGGCAATGAGAGGTCAGAAAACAAGACAGGGAGAGACAGGGCTGATAGTCATTTCCCAGAATGCATCAGTGCAGCATGAGAGAGGGGAAATTGTGTGTATAATGCAGATGCTTTCGGGGATGCCGTAAATAAGTGCTTCATAAAGCCTCTGGTCTGTTTTAGCCTGCGCTTCTGGATTGCTACTTCAAATTGTACATTTTACTGAATCATTTGATCATAAATCAAATTCACATTTTATATAATTAGGTCATATTTAGGGTTCGAGCTTCAAACACACACTTAACCCTAAACCTTTGCGCGTTTTTTGCCCCAAACCTTTAGCATTTAGACATGCCTCTACCTACATTTAGATTAATTTATTTTTAAACGAAGAGGCATGTTTTTTTTATTAGCATATGTTGTATTATGATTATAATTACAGTGTGATTTTTGAGTGATGAAGAAATATTAATGCAGAGTTCCTTGCACAATACTATGGTAACACCTAAACAAACAAACACATTTTGACGGTGGCGTCACATCACTAGTTCCATATGTAAGGGATTAAACTTGTTTGTTAGTCCGCCTAGTACAGTGTTCGTAAAGTATGAGTCCTATGAAGCAAGTCGCAACACTTGATAAATAAGCTAGCTGATGCTATATTGATGCTTCAGAAAATGTATTTTTAACTAGTGCTTGGTTTTCTTAACTTTATCAGAGCAACAAAGCATTAACCTTTTAGCATCTCTCACTGGATATTTCATCTCGGAACTACCACTATACATGCAGGATATGTAATAAAATGTTGCCAGATTAATGTGTTTCGGATAAAACTGAATGCTTTTAGTCCCACTAGACGCTGCACTTTAAACGTGACTGCATTGTAAATCCCTCATATTTACAATGTAACATGCTAGAAACTGCATAGCAATACCTTATAAACCACATAGCAACAGTTTGCCATTTTTTTATGCATAACCGGTGAGTTCTGGGCTGTGTTTTTAGCATTAGGTGTTTTTGCCAATGTTTTTGTGTTCTCTCTGCACAGGCGTAAAGAAAAAAGTTAATGGAGTCGCTGTCTCAACTAATCCAATGGTAGATGTGCAGCAGAAAACAATGGTAATGAATCAACCGTGATTACTGTCAGCCACTTCAGTTTGTTTTACTCTTCCTGAGAGGTACATCTGTATTTCAATTAGGTAAGATCAGAAAGCGTTGACTCTGCTCTCCACCAGTTCAGACTTGGGAGTCTGCCAGCTGAAGAGGAAGACGAACTGGCTTTAAGAGTTTAATAACCCACAGGACACCAAAACAAAGAAAAAGCCTTCTCCAGCTTTCAAACCACTGATGTTGCATTTTTTTTACCTTGGAAAGATCAACTAGCCATATCTTTTTTTTAACAAGCAGCAGTTGCCTGAGTTGAGTTAACTTTTATAACATAAGCTATAATTTACTGTACAACTGGCTAGGGATAATAGCAGGTGGGAAACAGAAACATGCAGTGTTTTTCAGACGAAAGTGACCTTAAAGTGCAACAACGCTTTTGTGAAACCAGCCAGTTGGGGAGGGCTTGCAAACCATATGCGTCATGTGAAGATTAATGCTTTGTATTTTAGCTTAGGGTGTCTCTTAGACAGAGGTGGGAGTGAAGTGCTTTAGCATGAATGCCGAGACATTTAATAGTTTTGCTCAATTGCTCTCGCAGTGTTGAAGAGGTCGGTTCTCGCTCACCAATGCGGCTCTTGAGGAGTCGCCGAGGGCTAAGCGGTAGATATGCTTACCCTAACCCCCAAATAAGTCTCTCCACCTCTAAAGAGTGTGCGTAAGAGGTCTTGGAGAGGTTCTGTATGCTGCAGAACAACACCTGAGCTCAAAGAACCTTAGGTCGATTGCATCGAACACATGCACACACACCTAAATGCATACGTCAACTAACATCTCTTCTGGTTCATACTGGAAGCTAATAAATCCAAGACGTGTTACTAAAGGCCATCTGCGTCATAGTTCGTTCACTCAAACACTCATACACACACTGTCCCCTCACCTCCTCCCACTGGTGGATGTATCTGATGAGGCGTGAAAGCCTGAGAAGACGAAGCAAGCTGAGGATTTTGGTGAAGCGTACGATACGCAGCGCTCGGGCCGTCTTGTAGACCTCCGAATCGAAGCCTTTCTCCACTATTAGAAAGATATAATCCACCGGGATGGAGGACAGGAAGTCTACCACGAACCAACTCTTTAGGTAGTTCATCTTAATGACTTTTGGGTCCAGGATGATCTCCGAGCTCTCCTCATTCACAATTCCCGTTCGGAAGTTCATGACCAGGTCCACCAGGAAGATGGTGTCTGAGGCCACGTTGAAGATGAGCCAGCTGGTGGTGGTTTGCTCGGAAAAGAAGGTAATTCCCACAGGAATGATAATTAGATTTCCCATCATCATGATGAGCATTATCAAGTCCCAGTAGAACCTGTAGGGGAGACAGAAAGTGACGCGTTAAAGTGGGACCAATTGAAAGCAAAACCGTTTTTCTCCAAGCACAATTAGAATTGAAAAATTGGTTCTCGTGTGATTTATGAGTGCAGATTTGAATTGATTTGGCCACACCTCACAGGAAGTTGAAGTGTTATATGAATTTTAATGACAGGAAAAGGAGTTTACTGAACTGAAGTGCAGTTTAACACAGAAAAATGCATTCTGGAAAATTCTACCCTGATCCACAAAAGGTATTAATTTAATATGATGACACATACCATTCAAAAGTTGTTGTAAGACATTTATAAAAAATAAACACTTTTATGCAGCAAGGATGTATTTACTTAATCAAAAGCGACAGTAAAGACTTTTATATTGTTAATTTTATAAAAACACTGCAAGTGTTTTAACATTTATAATAATAATAAGAAATGTTTCTTGAGCACCGAACATTATATTGGAATGATTAAAATAATTCCACTTTCAGAATTGTTTATATTCAACAATTTAACAGTTATTTGAAATTGCAATAATATTTCTTAATAAAATGTTGGTGGCATTTCAAAAACCGCCAAAATAAATGTTTATAAAATATAATAATTTATATAATATTTATTTTCATATTCTAAGGTTTTGTAATCTTTTCACAAAACATTTTGAATTGATAAATGTAAAAATACAGTTGCAAGGGTATGAACTGTTTTTAAGTCTACTTAGTTTCATCTAAATTGAATGAAAAAAAAGGTGTGCTATCTCAATTGAAACTGCTATTTCTAAAGAATTCTGAATAAAACATGACCCCTAAGCTTGTCCTGGCATGAATTGTTCTGGTTTAGATACATCGGCATCCCATCCATTCCAGGCCTGCATCCACAACACAACATTTAGTCTTTTCAATGCATCTCCAGTCAAACTTATATGGCTTAACTATTTCGATTACATCATCTATCAAAGAATTACCCACAAACTGAAAGCACCTTCACATTCCTTCCCATCCTGATTCTATTCCCGATAGCAGCAAAATGCTAGCCCTGTTCAGCATGAAGATGATGTAGCAGGGCTGGCAAGATTAAATTCCTGCTCTTTTCTGTTGGAATGCCCTCACTGCGACGGCCTTCAGATATCTGTGATGTTTCTCTGGGTCCTGTCTAACAGACTTCCTTCAGCGATCAGTACAGCTCGCGCCTGCAGTCCGCACATGATGCACTACAGCTCATTTCCCTGTCGCTTTTGATATCACCGCCAACACTTCCTGCTGGATTGCCGCCCTGTGACAGCGCAGCACGGCTCGCGCTTTGCTCTCTGGATGAGGAGGCAAAGAGCCATAGGACCTAAAAGGCATGAGGGCGATGGTAACATGAGAGGATTCTCTTATGTGAGAGTTGTATGTTTACAACCGTCTATGCGCAACATTCCGCTTTGCTCTGCTTGTACAATACGCAGAAAGCTAATTAAAGGTACAGGCTGTAATTGCTGAGGCAGCGGCACTTGAACCCTCAGGAATTAGCTCGTGTTTTGAAAACATGTGAATGGAGCCACCAAAGGGGTGAATGGAATCGAGGCAGCCGTTTGAAGGTGTTTGTTGATGTAGTACCACTAGCGACCTGCTGGGCCCAGCAACCTAGCAAAGTAATTGAAGCATTAACCAGCCTTTGCGTTCCCGAAAGTCCTCAAACAGCCCATCGGATATCTCTGGGCCGCTAGACCATCATTTTGTTTGTCAGCTTACAGTATACCGTTAAACCATGTCGCTTTGCTTAGCTTACGTTATATAATCACAGTGCAAAAGGTTAGTTACTTTTGAAAAGCTCGCTAAATTATTATCAGCTGTAGTCTGTGATATTATACGGTCTCAGTATGTCCTTCATTCTCTCTCTTCACCAGAGTGCTGAACTTGTGAGAGATTTTCAGTTGCTTGGCAGAAGATGCAGCGCACAGCTCGTAGAGTGAGAAGAATCGCATTATGATTTCAAACCTTCAGTGTTACATAACAAGACACCCAGTGTTAAACAGACATGCGTAGAATTGAAGGACAAAACGGCAGTGTTTGGACTGACTGCTTATTTAATTCATTCTGAGGGAAAAAAGGAAAATGGCACGGCTTGCTTGATCATCAAGATATCACTGTTTGCTTTTCATAGTTAGTTTTCATTTATTTGTAATTATTCATGTTATTTTTTGCAATTTAACTGATACCACTCTTTGAGTCCAATTTACCGATAATGCTGTCAAAATCATTTCTGACAGCAGGAACACCTGTGGGCCGTTTTGATATCGACTGGTCAAGAAGATGCTTTTGATAAATAGCGAAACGTCGATCCACCTCCATTTTCACTGTTCGTCTGCCTTCGCTGAAATGGCTACAGACTCTGCAACACAACGTTTTGCTTCTCGACATCTATTTAGCGCAGGTTAAAGACTTCCATTGTCATCTCGCAAGCGCGAATCTAATGTTTGACAACAAGCCAAAGCAAACACAAGTGAAGTAATTAGCAAACACTGCTACGTTGGTGGTATTACTCATGCCACCTAATGTGAAGAAATCTTCCTCAGCACAAAGTGAAAAATAGCCGGTTTTTATGTCTGCCGTGAGCAGACATGAGTCAGCTCTCTGAAAGCTCTCTGATAGGAGTCCAGCAGACAATAGAAGAGTTTTTTGCAACGCTGAAATGTTCAGAGGTCAGTGTACTGTACATGCGCACATGCCGTAATTGCATTAATGTAGCCTCTGTGTCTTGTAAAAACGAAAGCCAGACGTATTTTGACGGGCGCCGGACTGGCCTAGAGAATCATACAAAATGTCCCGGCCGCTGATAACGGCATACATCCATGAACTAAAATAGATGCTTTCAAGAATCCTATCTCTTGCTAAAAACCCCTGGCTGGTGCCTCCGATGAGGCCGACGCACTTGGCTGTAATGGATCTGAGCGAATGAGAAAAGCTCTCGGCCTTGCTTTATAAATATCCACCGATCCGGTATCTAATAATTGTCCGTGCTTCGGTCCAAACAGGCATCTTTGGTTAATAATATCCACCTTGGTTATTTTTACTTTTGGGAGCTCTAAAAAGATGAAAGAATTCATTATTTGATATTGCTTCTGCTGTTGGTTGCGGTATAGTTGGGGTTGTGAATGAATCGCGTTTGGAGGTAAATCGAGTGCTCGTATTGAGAGAGGTTTGACAAACTGCTTTTGTAACTGTAGCCTTGACTACCAAATGACAGACAGGCTGTATTGTCAGAGGTGGGATGGTTGCCATGTGACCATCTGTCCTACTGGTGAATGCTAAAGACAAGCATAGAGGACGTGACCCCCACACGATTGTTGTATATGCTCCAATGTGCTTTCCTGTCTTTCTACAGCAGCTACAACTTCATTTCGGTGTTTGGAATTGGAATTTAGGGAACAATGTGCACAAAAATTTGAATTTACATTTTAAACCGAATCAGAGAGTTAAACTTAAAAGTGCCCCTATTATGCCATTTCCAATATTGCAATATTCATGCAGTGTCTAGTACACAAAATGCTTGTTGTGGGAAGATGCTTCAGTACCCAGTTTATTTGGCCCAGCGAATCCACTGAATCACAACCTGTAAGTATGATAAATAATGGATGCGTATATTTCCATCGAGCGTTCTATAAGCACGCAGAACTATGGCAATGGGCCTGTAGTTCACGGCCTATAGTACGCGGTAAACCATTTACAACAGACTGGGCCATCTGACCAATCAGAGCAGAGTAGGCTCACGGAAAAGGAGGGGTAAGAGAGACTGAATCTTAGAACTGCTTCGAACGAATCGTTTGAGAATCGCTGGAAACTGAGGTGATATTAAACGCGTATTTTGAGAAAGCAAAAGAGCTGTTTCACCTTGCATGCATGTAAACCTATTGTAGGAGACTAACAAAATAATATTACGATTATATATATATTTATATATATATAAATATAAGCTTAAAGGGGCCGTTCAAGTAGAAAATGTTCATTTTTGTGTGCATTATCTCTTTAAGAAAACATTTTTATTTATCCGATTATTATTGGTTATGTAAAAAATAAATGTCTATAAAATAATAATGTTTTATATACAAAATGCATTTGCAAGATAGATAGATAGATTAACTTGTTGTGGCCTGGTTGCAGAGCTCTGCAGTAACACTGCATTCATAAATTGGGTGTTCTTCAGCATTGTATCTGAGAGAAAAAAAAAAAAAAAACAGACTTAGGCTATTTAAAGAGTACCAAGGGGCACCAATTTGGAAAGAATGAGACACGCACTCACAAAGACCTTCATTAGACTTTGAGACAAGCCTCCAAAAAGCAACAGCAAAAAGCATCAATAATGCAAGACAAACTTGCATGCCCCTAAAAATAGAGGTTAATCTGGGTTTAGAAATCAGAGGCCGTTTGATAGGGAGAAGGAATCTGCTCACATACAAATCCTGCTTTTCCACAACCTGTGTGATTAATTTATAAGCCAGAGATTTGACCCGAGCTCATCCGTTACCTGATAAATCCTGCCACTAAAAAAGAAAAAACACGCACAAAGACACTCAAAACGGTGAAGGAATTCTGGGAAGGTGACGTCACTCGTGTCTGGAGACCTTCAATAGATTTTCCTTTCCCCAAAGAAGAATTGTGGCCAAAGCAATAGGCTGGACAAACAGGGAAAGCAAGAGACAGATGACATGCAATATGGAGGACCGATAAAAGAAACATACGACCGAGTCACGCGTGACAAAAGCCGATGACAAAAGAGCTCAGGCCACATCAAGTCAAGCATGAGCCCTTTCTGAAAACAATGAATAATGAATCTTACTAACCTCCTATTAATCATTAAAGAACCACATTGAGATATTGAGTTTCCTAATGCTTCAGAACCATAACAGCACAGGAGAATGCTGTTGTCTCTCATGTGGCGTTGCTCGTTCACAGCTGGGACGTTATTGGAAGAAAATGAGCAAATTTCGCAAAATTAAGTAGAAAAAGCTTACAAACAAAAGAGCAGTTCCCTGTGTGGGTGAGAAAGAAAAGCCATTGTAAATGAGCAGACTATGCCGAAGCCTGCCAAGTGTAGCCAGTATCACACGGTTCAGGCTTTCGGCCATTAAAAGCAATAACGACTGTCAACTTCCTATTCACTCTATTTTTCTTTCCGTCTCACCCTTCGTATCTTCTGTTTTCTCTTTCTCGCCTGTTTTCGCCTTTTCTGGTTCTCTCTTTGATGTAAAGCCTATTTGGCAAGTGCGATCAAAGGCTCAATATCGTGTTTACCACCTGCAGTATTGAAGCGTGGCCATCTAAGAATGCTATGAAGTACTTAGCACCGAATTAATTTAATAAAATAAGACAATGCCTTTTGGCTGTTCATAAAGAGTGTTATTTTAGTATTGCTCATTTACTGTAGGAATACTGTATTCATTTTTATCTTGATAATGGCTGTCTAAGTTGTTACATGCTTTCAGGATTTTTTTTTTTGTTTTTAATTATTTATTATGTTTTGTTTTTATTTAGTACTTCAAATGTAACTTATCATTTCAGTTTCCAAGGTGACATTTATAACCTTAGTGAACATTTTATAAATTTAAGTTTGAGTAATTTTGTGTACTTTTTCATTGTTATTGTTTTTTTATATAAATTACCTTTAGCTTTAGCTTTATTTTTATTTTTCGAAATTATAATACTTAGTTTTTTCAGCCAGCTGCCGAGGCAACATTTCTAATTTTTCAGCTTTTCACCTAACAAAAATGACATTTCAATTAACAAAAAAGAAATTTAATAATACAATAATAACACAGTTTTTTTCTTTAAATAACTTTTAGTTTTATGCAGACATATCAACCAAAATAAAAGTCCTCATACCTGAAGTATCTAATTATGTTTTTAAACAAGTTAAACCCCCCCTGTCTGCCATTGGTGAGTCAGATAGTCCCGCCTCCAAATCAGTCCATTGGTTGAAAGTGTTGCTGAATTGAAATGCCCAATAATATATATATATATATATATATATATATATATATATATATATATATATATATATATATATATATATATATATATATATATGTGTGTGTAATTTTCTTTAATATTGATATCTATTCTGGCATCAGAAAATAAACTCTCTTTAATTACTTGGTTCTCAAAATAACCTCCTTGATAAGTTGTATATGGTACAGTATGTGATTGTTAAGCAGCCACGTCCTTTGTACATTATGGCAGAAAGGTCAATCATGTTACATCACAGGGTTCAAAGCGATGTTAATCTCGTTCAGTGTGTGTTGGACATCTAATCCGATCTCACCTTCTCTCATCCCTTGCTCTGATGTTGGAGGGCTTTAACACAAACTGTTTCAGGAGTGGCGTAGCCTAGTGGTTAAAGACCTGAAAAGTTGTAGGATTAAATCCATGAACTATCCCTATTGTGCTCTTGAGCGAGACATGTAACCTTAGGTTGCACCGAGGGGGGATTCCTGTAATAAGTGCACTGAGAGTCACATCGCATAAGAACATCAGTTAAATGTCAAGTATAGTAGTTGCGGTACAATTGGACTTCCAGCAGACATAATGGGTGATTTTATGATGCATTATTGGTGACCTCTATATCTACACAAAAAAATGTATATGTTTTTTTTTTTTAATTGCATACTTGTAAAGTACACCAGACTTTTACTTAAGAAATTAGCTTTCTGACTTGTTTAGGGACTTAATGTTTATTAAATGTGGCTTGATTTTTTGCACAAAGTAACACGATGGAACCCAATTTCACTACTGAACAGATGTCACCATTTGAGAAATATGGCAATTTATTAAGGAATGTAAAGGTTTTTCTTTATTTATTTACATGGTGTTGCCTTTAAGTAATTACTTTAAATATCTTTTAAAAATATGTGTTTTATTAAACCGAGTGGAATGTTTTAAAATAAGGCAAACCGACTACAGTATGTCAGTTCCTGGAGGATGATGTCATTGCTTTTGTTAGTTAAAGGGATTTTACAAGACTAACAAGATAGAAAGTGACATTGGGAATATTGGACAAACTGAGAAACTGGTTATGAATTTGAGCAATATTTGATCTCTTTAAGATATATTACAGAAGGAAGTACCCTGCTTTTGTAGTTAGGTAGTGACTTGGGAGTGCAACATCTGGTTTTTTTTGGCATATCATGTCACACATGATATGCCAAAACAAAGGACATCAGGTACATGGGATAAATAAAACAGTGAGACAGGTGGGAGTCAAGCTAATGACCCTGTATGGGATAGAGTTCTTTACATTCAGAGACAGTGTGGAGCTGTTTTCAGCACCATGGAGAGCGTTACAGCTGAAACTACTGATCAGGCTCACGTCATTGTTTTTATCTATCTATCTATCTATCTATCTATCTATCTATCTATCTATCTATCTATCTATCTATCTATCTGTCTGTCTGTCTGTCTGTCTGTCTATCTGTGTCTGTCTGTCTATCTGTCATCTATCTATCAGTAACATGTACTGAGAATGTTAAATGTACAGAAAATAACTCTGGCTGTACAAATGAAAGCCATATGATGACCTGAAATGTATAAAAAAACTGCAACAACTATGACAAATAATATTATAATATTGTAAGAAGGTTCATGCACAAAAAGAATTCAGGAAAAGTCCTGTTCTCCATAAATAAGATGGTCGATGTCTTTTACTGAATAAATAAAGTCAGATATTTATATGATCACTTATATATACAGTAGTCAAAATTTAAAGTGGATCAATTGATCAAATTATCAAAGTTGCCAAAAGACAAGAGGACATTTGGATTTTTTTGTTTTAGGAGAACTTTGGTTAATGTTTTTTTTTTATTATTTATCAAATTTTGACTACTCTCTCTCTCTCTCTTTATATATATATATATATATATATATATATATATTACCATGTATAGTATATATATATATATATATGTTACCATGTAAACCACATAATTGAAGACATTTTTGCAGTGTATTCGTTTATCTGTCCTCCTCAATCTGTCTATCTGCCTGCCTGTCTGTCCGTCTGTCTTGTATACATATTGGTGCAATGGGGTGAGAAACTAACTAGAGTCTGCAAACGTCCAAGTGGACCAACAAACTCCAAATGATGTACAACAATACGGAATTACGCCGTTGCTTATGCAATAATCGCCTTCCTAACAAGCTATTTGCCAACAATCTAGTGCCAAACGGCCAAATCCTAGCCCCTAGTAGTCTAATTCGAAGTAGAAGTTGTGCATTAAAACGTTCTCGTGGGGGGCACTGGGTTTGAAAATCCCCTCCATTCACCTGACTAACGCGATTAGCGTTAAACTGCTTTAGATCAACTGTCCCAGCGCTAAAATTGGCATGGGCTGTTACCTGGTGAGAGCCACACGGGATCATACAGAGCCACGAGATAAAACAATAGAATAATCCGCGTGCTTCTGCCTCAAAACAAGACGTGATCTCGCAGCCACCCTCGTTCCTCCTCATCTCGCGGCAGACACTAACAGCTATGTGTTTACAATGCCAAAGAGTGGTGCATCATTCCCTGCGCGCACCAGCACACGCGTCTTACACAACAGCGGAATCGAATGCCCAATGATGGCAGGTCGGAGACGTCCCATGATGACTGGCGTGCCGTTTATTCACCGAGATGACATTCACCCCTACTCGTACCAAGGGCATCGCGTGCGTTAGGTTGTGGCTCCCCGAAACGCCACGCAAAACGACCGCATACGCGGCTCGCGGCGCACGCAGAGCCCATTTTACCGTGACCTGAGTGTGCGTGGGAAGGTGACTTTCCACACTCCTTACCTAAAATCACTATAGGGGTGAATGATCCAATATCCAGCCGTCTGCACTCTCTCCTGCTCTTTCTCCACGGCTTTCTGACTCCCGAACATCCGCAAGGAGAACTTATTCACGCCGGGCTGCATCATGGCTCCAAATTGCCGCTGCATAAACCCGTATTGCCTGGACGCGGCGTCTATATCGTCAAACCCGACCATGGTTTCTTCCCGGTCCCCCTTTGCACCCACTGAGTTGCCGTGGTCTTTCATGTTCTGGCTCCCCATGCTGTTCTTCAAGATCGAGTCTTGTCTCTGGAACACATTATTCCCATCCGCTTTCTCCTCTTTGTTGCTCGAGAACGAATTGGATTTGTCTTCCATGGCGGTTTCAGAACGTGCTGTCTCCGGGTGCGGAGGACAGGCTACGCGTAAAAGTCGAAAGGAGCAGCTGGCGGCTCTTCTGTTTCATTGGACGTCCCTCAAACCACCGCTGCCTCCAGTGCGAGTGCTGCTGCACAACTGAGAGGCAGAGTAGTGGTGAACCCGACGGGATCAGCTTTCTTGGGCTGCTGCCATCTACTGTCGGGATTGAGCGCGGCCCGCGTCCCGTGGCTCTCCAAGCGTGTCGCGGACGCACTGCCATAATGCGCTGCTCCGATATGCGCCCAGACTGAAAGGGTGCCAAAGGAATAGGATTTGAACATGATGCTGCAGATGCAAATCAGGGTTATGTAAAGCATTTGGGAAGGGCATGTTTTATTATAAGGTGAATTGAAATGCTAATTATATTATGCCAGACTAACATGGATAAGAATACCTATAAAATATCATATGACAAAATCATGCATAGTTTTTTAAAAAAAAATGCATACGTATACGTATACATATATTTTCCCCACTTTATATTTTATAGAGTTTCCTTTATTTTTATTATTTTATATCCAGTGAATTCATATTATGAACGCTACGATATCTTATTCGACTCTTCTTTCTTTTTTTTACCCGATTCCTGAAACACAGCGGATTATTATTTGAACAAAACTTCAGCATCCGTTCAAAACCAATTTCTTATCATGTGACACGTTCAAAAAGAAAAGTCCCCAAACCATATAATCAATGTTACAAAACAGCTCTGACCGGACTGACAGTCATAATTATATCATGAAAGATTTTTTTTTATGATTTAATACAGTAACCGAAAGCCGTAATATAGTTATTTTCATGCAAATTCCACAACTGCATTTCATTAATTTATGTAGTTAATTAAATATTATTTTTTAAACCATACCAGAGCCAACAATATTCACTCTGCCTCTATTCCGAGTGCGAATTGAATGTATAAACAGGAAAGAAAAAAGCAATATTGGAGAGAGAAGAGGGATTTAGAGAAAGAGCTGTCATTTTAAGTGTGATGTAGCTGTTGACAAAAGATTGAAGGTAAGTGACAATGGTATTAACAGTACAGTCAAAATCTCTCCTAGTTGACACATTTTTTTACCATCACATGATAACCTACGTTATACTGTCAGCCCAATGGCAAAACTCACATAGCTATTTTAAATTCAACGCCGTCAACCTGCAAATCTGGTTGCAGGCTCTAAATCTACTGCCAATATAGGGACGTTTTGAATCTGAAGTAAGAAAAAAACAGCTTGAGATATGGCTAACTAATCTTTTCAGGGTTTTTAAACCCCACTTTCATCCGGTTCTTTCAACCATGAGAGAACCGCTCTCTATTAACACTGGAAGCACTGGCCCCGAACTGATCGTTTTCCCAAAATAAAGCTTTTCTTGTGAGCGCTCTGATATTATCTGTGAAAAATGTAAAAAAAGTCTACTTTATGAGCCAACTTTGTAGTCGAAGTGACGTCACTACAACTACAACTACAACTGTAGCGTTCGTTTTGTCCTTCAGTAGCGACTCGTCCAATTGGTTTAATTTTCTTTACAGTTCTTTCAGGCTGTTTCTGACTGATAATTGAGTTGATGATGACGGCGATGACGAGGCGTGCTGGGCAGTTGTGGACATAGGACGATATTCGCAAAAACTGTGAACTGATGAAATTCAGAGCGAATCCACCTGCTACCCTTCCATCCTGCTGTGATTGTGTGTGTGAGGCTTGAAACCCCACATTTTCCCATTTTGCACATGATGATTTTGAACCTGGTCACCCAAAGGGAAATCAAAAGCTACGGTATTCTGTAAAACTGAAGCAATTTCGGCTTATTAACTGCTTGTTTTCCACTTCTATCCAACACACAGAAGCCCACTAAAAGCATTAAATTAGTAAATCCGTCTTCTTTATTCCCTTGTAATTTACCATGGGAACCATAATAATTTTCAACAAAGTATCACGTCACATTTACATTTAGCCATTTATTAGAAAAGTCTTACAAATGTCAAAAATTAACTCTTACTGTTAGCAAAGCTAGCAAAGCTTTATATACTACAATTGAAAAGTTTGTAATCAGAAAGATTTAGGATTTTCTTGTGCTCACAATGGCATTTATTTGATAAAAGAAATCCATTAAAAATGCATTAATCAAATATGTTTCATATTGTGAAATATTATTCATATTGTGAAATATTATTACAATTTAAAATAACTTTTCTTTTTAAAATGTTTTAATATTTTATCCTCAGCATCACATAATACATAATTTGAATACGCCCATTTGATTGTCATATAATTAGCAATGTTGAAAAATAAATCTAATATTTGTAAGGAAACTGTGATATGTTTTTTTTCATGATTTTTCGATGCATAGAAAGTCTCAAAACAACATCTATTTGAAACATAAGTGTTTTATAATAATATAAATATGCCTTGACTGACAGTTTTGATCGATTTAATGCATCCTTGTTAAATAAAAGTATTATTTCTTTAAAATAATATTAATAAGTAAAATAATAATACATTTATAAACGTCTATACTTATTATTCTACTTCCAGCTATTGTAATGTTTGTGGATTCAATAAATCCCGAAAAGTAAAATAAAATAATAATAAAAATGTTTACAGCTCAATTTATCTTTTATGATATTAACAATTTTAAAATGTAAGCCTCGCTTCCTGGGCACAGATGGTTGTGGACTGTATTAAAAAAAAAATGATGATTCACCACTGGAAAATCTGTGTACAGGGAACTTCCTGCTAATGTGCAGCATTCGTATGAAGACTATCCAGCGTAGCACATTTGGCAGTGAGGTCATTATATAAGTTAACCAAATTAAAGCTGACGTTCCTTTTATTTCCTCCGTTTTGCTTTGAGCCAGAGTTTTGCCTGGATTAGTTGGCATACCAACTGTTCCCTTACAGGGCAGTCCAGAATGCTTGTGTAACTTTAGTTTTGGGGGCGAAGTGTTGCGTAATTTAAGAACACAAGGTAATAACTCCCAGAGACCGACCACGGAGCTTAAGCGCTGCTAGATCACGTGTGCTGGGGCAGCCCAAAGAAACTCTGGCATATGCAAAGGTCTCGCTGGACACCGACTGCAACAGATGAGACGAGTGAAGGGCATTTCCGATCACTGCTGTATGTTTTGATATCAGAAAATGCGATTTGATGCCCTCGGGCTAATTAATAAACCTGAATCTGGCTCAGCTGAATGGCTTAGCTTCCTGCGAGGCTAATGTTTTCATGTGCACCTATTAGGTTACATTCACTCATGCGATATTTTACCCCAGATGTGAAACGCTACATGCTATTTATGCCATCTATTCCTCACGCAACAAATATAGACTTCCGCCAAAAATATATAAAATTACTAGTGCTGGATAGTAACTAATAAGGATTGCATAATCAGATTGCAAACAATAAGTGCTTGTCATTAGGTTATATTACATTTTCAAGTGCTCATAATCAAATTTGAGTTATTGATTGCATGATTACGTATTATTTGTACACTACCAGTAAATTATTTATATTTTCCTAAACCATCTAACCTAACCATCAGAAAGTCATGGCGTAATATATTGTTTAATATCGATGTTAAAAACAAAAAAATGGAAAATAATCAAAAAGTAGT
The DNA here is from genome assembly GCF_018831695.1 of Puntigrus tetrazona. NCBI lineage: Eukaryota > Metazoa > Chordata > Actinopteri > Cypriniformes > Cyprinidae > Puntigrus > Puntigrus tetrazona. The sequence goes on from NC_056719.1 coordinate 628,732, forward strand.
CAAAATACATAGCCATATGTAATGTAACAGATTATTAACTACAATTTCCTTCATAATATGTAATTTGCTTTCTTTAAAGGTGATTGTAAGAAAAGGTTTATTTTGATATCACCATTAAAATATATGTTTTTTGTTTCTCTTTGGGGTGTTATACGCATTTTAAAAATCTAAGCCACTGCGTAGCAATGCATTAAATGCAATAATGAGTGGCTAAGTGATCGCTAGGTTGTTGATATACCATTGCTATGCAGTTACTAGGTATTCTGAATGGTTTGTAGATGTTGCTATGTGGTTGCTAGGGTGTTTTGGATTGGACTAATTGGCGATTTCTATTCAATCGAGGTGTTCTGAAATTATTTGAATCTTGCTGTGTGGTTGCTTGGGTGTTGCCATGTACTTGTTATATTGTTTTGGTTCGTTAAAAGGCAGTTGCTATGTGCTTGCTGGGGTGTTTTATTTAAAAATTTTATTTATTCAAATTATTTACATTTTGTTTTTTTGTGTGTGTTGCTATTGAGTTGCTAGATTGTTTCGGTGATAATTGGCCGTTGTGTAATGTGGTTGCTAGGGTGTTGCCATGTAGTTGTTAAATTGTTTTGGCTTGTTAGCAGGCCGTTGCTAGGGTGTGATTTGAAGTTGATATTATTTTGGGTGACTAATATGCCATTGCAATGCAGTAGTTTTTAACATGTTGCAGTGTGGTTGCTAGGGAGTGTCTATGTAGTTTCTTGGTTGTTTTTAGTTGTTAATATCTCAATGCAATGCAGTTGTTTTTAGCATGTTGCTATGTGGTTGCTAAGGAGTGTCTATGTAGTTTCTTGGTTGTTTTTAGTTGTTAATATCTCAATGCAATGCAGTTGTTTTTAGCATGTTGCTATGTGGTTGCTAAGGTGCTGATATGCTCTTGCGGTTGCTAGGCTTTGGTTCTGCGTTGTTGATAAAACATTGCTATGCAGATTAATAAGGTGTTCAGTATGTATTTTTAGTGTTTTGCTATGCACTTGCTACACTCTTATTACACTGTTGCTAGGTTGTTCTGAGATGTTGCTAGGTTGTTGCTTTCCGCTGTTCTGAATGGATTTTATATGGTTGCTAGGTTGTTCTCAGTTGTTGCTAGGGCATTTGCTCTAGATATGACTCAGGCCCCTTCTTTGATGTGAATGAGCCTATATGATTTATTTTATTTTTTGCCACCTTTATTTGCAATAAAAATGATCCAATAATCGAATTATCTAAATAATCTGTGATAAGCATCGGGTTTCAAGCCTTTTGAAAATATAGTAAGTTAAAGAAAATCTTCTACTGCTGCCACACATTAGTAAGTGAGAAAGTAATTGCTTTACACACGTACAGAGCTCTTTGTGTTGTTCTGAATGGCAGCAACATTTTCTCACTCATATTCTTTAACTGTAATCCTATCTCAGATCTGTCTTGTATCATGGGCCGTTGTGTCTGCATTACGGCCTCTGGGGAAATAAAGTACTATTACTCTGATTCTGTCTTGCCATGTCAGAGGAGCAGAAAACGAACAGCAAACGGAGGACGATCCTGTTTTAGTTTCCATTCGACCTTGTGCTAGTTCACGTTCGATGTTTTGGGGGCTCATCAGGGCACTTTCACCTTAACTGAGCTGAATATGAATCTGTTATCTGGATTAGGGGAATTATAGCTGAGCTCTCAGGAAGTTTATAACATCTCTCTCACTCTCACTGTTGTCCTCTGATCGGTTATAACTTGTAAGACTGAAAAGGTCCTTGAGGAAAGACACAATAGTGATTTATATTATAACACTTCTACTACTTATAAGATTGTATTACATTTAAATATGTAACACTCTGGTCCTCTGGTGACCATTTCATTTCACTGTATGTCTCCTCTTCTAGCAGAATGACAATAAAGATCACTTGACTTGACTTGACTTGACTTGACAGTCATCTCTTTTTGATATTTGAAGCATTGAATAAATAAGGACCACCTTTTGGATACCCCTGACCTACCTTTGCAAAAAAGAGATCAGCTAGCACTTGCTATAAAAACACATTTTAAAAGGCTATTTAAGTGGATAGTTCACTCTAAAATTAAAGATTTGTCATTATTTATTTACACTAATATCACTCCAAACCCGAATGTCTTCTCACAGATTTTATTTTATTTTATTTTATTTTATTTTATTTTATTTTATTTTATTTTATTTTATTTTATTTTGGAGGAATATGCTTCCCGCTCCTTTCAGAATAACAATAATTCCTAAATGACAGGAGGGGAAAGGAAAAGACAAATCTTGAAGTTCTCGATATTCCAACTATATTCCAGTGACTTGTTGAAATCATGATAAAATATTATTTCCGTGTGTGATCTTTTAATATGCTTATTTTTTATATTATTTTAATTTGCCACCGCCATCTTTAAAGTATAGCTTAGTCCCATATTGTATACATATAGCATAGATATTTCATCAATAAATGTCAATGTTACTTTAGTTGTATTTCAAAACGAAATGCAATGCTACGGAAATATCTCGTGCTTGTTCGGATTTCACTGTATATGCAAGGAAATACATTTATTTGAATAAACCTGCTGTTTAGTTCCTCATTAAATCCACTGTCATATGAATTCAGATTGGTCTGTGGTCTTGTTTATTCACCCTTGTCCTCCTCTAGTTGTGGTTTGCTAATGATTGATGACTTTACTTCAGACGAAACTGAAGGTCAGTTCAGGGCCAGTTGTCTCCTTGCGAAGTCAAACTCTCTCCCACAAACAAGTGTCTAATGCACAAAAATACCGTAAGTGGTGTGGACCAAAGCAATCAAGTGGCCTCATTGCGGTATGGATTTATCCACCTTGACAGAAGGGGGCAAACGAGAAGCATCGGGGCATCGAAAATGAAATTGTCCTTCCAGCGACCGTGAGGCATTACCTCTAATGGAAGGACGTTAGAGAGAGAGAGGCAAGTGAGAACCGAGGCGGAGACTCACAGTAGGTGGTTGCCCAGGTGTTGCTAAGATAGCTGTGTGTTTCCTAGGCCGTTTACAAGAAGACTGCACAGAGAAAGGTAAAGGAAGAGGGGCATGCAGACATCAGAAATTGAAAAAGAAACAAAGAAAGATAAGGAGGGGTAAAATCAAAGGAAGACGTTGATTAAGAGACAACCTTGGTCAATTCTTCATGGTCACTTTAACTCTGAGAGTAAGTGCTCGTCTGTCTTTGTAGGGATCTGTGACTCAGCTCAGCTTTACTTAGAGTCAGTAAACACTAATTAAACTGCCTTGGCCATTGTGTTGTCTCTCTTCACCTGCACTATCAGTGTTCAGAGGCTCGCCACCGTCCATCCACTGGGACAAAGAAAGAAAATCCCTAATCAGAAGTCGAGTCCTGCCTGTCTTTGCTTTACAACTCCTTTTAAAGCTTCTGCAATTACTTCTAAACCTGACTTACAGATATTCAATCTTTAAAACACACAGTATTGCTCTTCTGTATTTATTTATTATCATGATTATTTTTTATTTATTTTATTTTACTTTTTTTTTTACTAAAAACCACCCACTTGAAGAGAAAGTGGGTAATTTATGGTAAATAAATATGGAACATAATAATAATAATAATATACTAACAATTATTAGTATATTAGTAGTAGTAGTTGTTGTATATTATACCGATGATGATTATTATTCATTTAATAATTATATTTAATTTAATTTAATTTAATTGTATTAAATACTACTACTACTAATAATAACAATAATAATTATTATTATTATTAAATTCTTTTTGACACTGAACCAATAATAATAATAATAATAACAATAATAATAATATGTTTTATTATTTTCTATTAAATTGCATTCATATATAATACCATTTAATAATTTTATGTAATACATTTTATTAAATAATGAAATTGTATTAAATAATAATAATAATGATAATATATCCAAAAGTATTTTTTATTTCTGTCATACTTATTAAAACATGTATGTGGATGCACTTTTAAAGCCGTAGTAAATGCATCAAATAAACAGTTATATGTCACAGATTAGCTTTTTTTTCCAATATATGACCAGTTACTTTTAGATTAATCTAATTTTTACTGTACCTGAAAAAAATGCACCTTACTTACATAGTGTACGAGGCAAATCTTTTATTATCATGTCCACTGTAATATTTTTTCAACCTTCTAAAACTCACATGGGGAAAAACAAGAGCCTTTTACATAAAGAGACATGTTTATTTTATAACAAGCGTCTGCATGTAATAAATACTTGCACTTGTTGCCGCAACATTTCCTTTACATCGTCTCACCTCTTTGTTTTTCTCTACTTCCTTTCCTCTCGTCCTCATTTCCTTTCACCTTTCTCATGCTCTCTCTCTTCGTCTCTCGGGACCCCCGGGGCCAGGCCTTGCTGTCTCAGCAGAGATGGGAGGATGAATATGTGAGGAAATCAGGATGTTCCCCGTCGCGTCTCTCATTAGCACATACAGTGGCCGCTTAGATATAAAGTCTCCTGCACACAAGCCCGAGCGCACGTACACAAGCCAGAGGATCAGGCTTGATTATACATTTAATGTAAAAATAGAAAAAAATCGCTGAGGGGCAGAACAACCTGGATGTCCTTGTAGAGCAGAATAAATATTAATAATAACCAACAGTACTATGAATCGGAGATGCTCGGACACAACAGGAATATATTTCAGAATGAACGCAAACCTCATTAAGATCTTATTTTATTTGCTGTGGTTATTATTTGTTATTTTCCGTCCGCTCTAAGTGTGAAATAAGGGTCTGAAGAAAACAATTTCTACTCAAAACTGATTTTAATATTTTACCATTGTCAGAGCTGGAGGCGCTAATTTAAATTTTAATAGATCTCAGCGGACCTTGAAAAACAATAAATTAGACCAGTTTTGTTCAGTGAAAATATGAGGAGCAAATATTAAGAATTGACAAGCATCAAACTGAAGGATATTTCTACACTAAGTATCAATGTAAGTATTGAAAGAGACCAGCTCCATCATTACCTTTTGAGTAATCGTTCAGATTTCTGTTCGCATGAGTGGCAGACTTCAATTTCATTTATTTTCTGTTTTGCTTATGGTGCAATTTCAGTGTTTGTTATGTTTATAATGCTGCCTAACTCTTCAAATGCAAAAGGCTCGGTCTAACCATCCACTTCAATCTGTGCACCTAGTCAGACGGACCGGGTGGTAAATTAGAGTATTGTGAGGGAGGAATATTATTTATTGCAGAAACCTTTGGGGACGTGTATGATAAATGTTTTCATAATCATGCACTTTTACAAATGTCCATCGTAATCCTGCAATAGAGGGTTTTTTAAGTGAATTTAAAGTGTTTTTTTTAACTGCTTTCTGTGTGTGTGTGTGTGTGTGTGTGTGTGTATTAGTGTGGTCAAAATCTGAAATAAAAGCCTTTGTTTACATAATATATGTGTATGTATACTATGTATTTTATTATTTATATATATATATATATATATATATATATATATATATATATATATATATATATTACATTTTAAGGTTATGTTAGACAAGATAAGTTATTAACAGGGTTGAGTATGCTACTTTAAAAAAGTAATTAGTTATAGTTACTTGTAACTTCTCACAAATAGTAACTGATTTAGTAACTGCATTACATTATTATAAGAGTAACTAATTACCAGGAAAAGTAACTATTCCCCAATATTAAATATCTTGAATGAAATGGAAACTAAATAAAATAAATCATTTTTATAAAAAACATTGTACACTAACCTACAATAAGTTTATGTTTCTGTGGGACAATGTGAGAGACACCTATGAAATTCAATATTATTATAAATATTATCAAATCTCTGTGGACACCTTGACAATAAAATCGTGGTGTTTAAGATACTGTTCGTCATTTAGTGTTATAAAAAGGCGGAAAAATTAAATAACAGTGATAAAACTTAAAAGTGCTTAGTTCTTAAAAACTGAAGGATTCCAAAGGTTTACACATAGTGCATAAATTCTATTAATAATATTAGCCTATAATAACACTGCATTTTATTATCAGTAAAGGTAAAATTAGTTTGATTACTCGTTATTGGGGAAAAAAATAACACCGTTAGTGACGCTGTTTATTTATAATGCCGCTGTTTCCATCACCGGTCATTAAAAGCAAAGTCATTGTTTTTCGGTGCATATCCAAACCTTCTTTAATCAGCTATCAGCACTTCCTTTGGGGTTACGGAGCTGGACGCTGAGACGATCTTTCAGCAAAAATCTTTTCCGAATAATGTCCTGTGAAAGTGAGTCATGGAGATTTCTGAAAAGGCAGATGAAAGGGAATGGCTGATGGGAAGGGAGACACAGCCGGGCTGGAGGGAGGAGAGGAGAGCGGGGTTATCCAGGTGTGGAGGCTGATCCATCATCTCCACACAGCATTAGGAGTGAGGATGGAAAGATTGCGGTACCAACTGAACCGAAAAAGGACAGTGGTGTTTTTGTTTTTTTTCAGTGTACTATCTTGTGAGTTTTAATGCAATACCATGAACATCGTGTTGCACTAAAATACATAATTCGCGCACAACTATAATTGGCATGTATTTTTTAATATAAGGTGAAAACATGATGCAGATTTCTTCTGTGGTTAACATGCAGTCTGTAATGCTTTAGATGAAGCAGTTTGCATGTGGACAGCTACACCACAGACATTTAACAAGATTTTTTAAATCCTTATTTAGTTGTAGATCCCTTGCGTGAAATCACAGCGTTGAGTCTGCGACCCAGACTTCACCAGATCCTTGGTCTCATCCTTTGAAATGCATCTCCCAGCCTTTAATGGAGCCAATTACAACTGTTGCTTGTTTCTGGGAGTTTCTGCCTTTGGTTTCCTCTTCAGCTAGTGAAATTCATGATTAAATCTGGATTGATTTGGGCAGTCTAGAGTTTCCATTTCTTTGCACAGATAAACTCCTAGACTGGTAGCTGTGTTGGCAAGTCTGTGGTTTTACTACTTGAAGACTCTTTCCGCTGGATGTTTTTCACGCCTGCTGTTTAAAGCGACCCCACTAACATAATATTTAGCTCCTGTAATGAGACTTTTTTTCAGTGGAACCCTTTGCCCCACTGGATTGTGATTTTTTTTCTATTGGGAATCCCCCTCGCAAAGTGATTAGGTTAATTTTGGGTGGGATTTGCTGTGAAAACCTGGCAATTCTGACTGCTAGTGTGTTTTGGGTCACTGTCTTGATCCGATATGAAGCACTTTCTCATGAGCCTGGTGGCATTTTCTTGAATACTGGTAGCCAAGATGTTTCTGTACACATCTGCATTCATTATGCTGCAGTCATCATATATTAAGTCATCATTAAAATTGAGAGGGCCTGTTCCAGAGACAGCTTTACAGATGAGGATGTATGCTTAAGATCATTTGCGGTTCCCTTCCTCTCTGCATTTTTGATTTCCCAACACTTAGATAAAGAGTAGTTTTTTTTCTCATCTGTACATAAAACTCAGTTCCAAAGCTCTACTGGCTCACCATTGGGCTTTTTTCAAACTTTTGATTTCTCTGTGCCCTTCTTTGTGACTTCCTCTTTTTAAGCATTGCTTGCTTTTCTCTCAAAGTCAGCTCCCTCATTTTCAGGTTTTTGTGTGTTGTCATCGAATGCAAGACTCATAATGCAGAAACAATGGATATTACTGATGCAACACATTCAACACATTTATTTTTTTTAAGAGTAAACAATGTCCAGTCAGGTTTTCAAGAAATCAGTAGATATGTCTGTGATTGGCTTCATTACTTAGGTAGTTTCGCTAACATCACAGTGCCCATGTTATGGCTTATGAAAGGTTCATATTTTGGTTTTGGGAGTCCCCAACAACTCTTTGACATATATGTAAGGTCACACAATCTACGGCACTAATCTGCGGTGATTGGTCCAATTGCTCAATTTCATTTCTATGTTTTGGAAGCCGTCACCGGCTACAGCTACTTTTCCGCTCCAAAAGCAGGCCATATATCTATGCAGCGGTTCATATTCTTGTTTCATGTTGACAACAACATGATGAAACAGCTCCATGTTACGTATGTAACCATGGTTCCTCGAGGGAACGACATGCTGCGCCGAAGCACTTATGGGGAACGCCTTCAGCATGACGCCTCTGAATACGTGTGCAATTTGTGTAATGAAAGGGCGGGATGTCATAAGCGGGTGACATCATCAGCCAGGAAGCTTTAAAAGCACATGGAATTCAACCGGCTTCACCTTCTAGGCATGAAGCAAGCACCAGCAGTGATTCCGGAAATGTGGTCACGAGAAGCAGCACCTCGCTCCCTTGAGGAACCATGGTTACGCACTTAACCTGGAGACATCGAAGTCCCTTAAGGTGAAACGAGATGCCCACGCCACCAGACTTGCAAATCCCCGCTTAATGTTTGAGATGCACAGCTACGGCGAGAGAACAGAGGAGACCAGAGTGGCTCGCAAGCCCAAACTGTAAAAACAGACAAAGGTCAAGGAACGTGGACCACAACGCAGCACTACAATTGTCCTGGATGGAGATTCCAGGCCTTGGAGGCTGCCGCACTACGTGTCGAGTGAGCCTTGATCTCTAGAGGTGAGGGGAGACCAGAGTACTCGTAAGAAATGTTAATGGCATCCACGATCCACCTGCTAAAGGTCTGTTTAGTAGCAGGGAGACCCCTGTTAATTCTCTAGAGAGCTCCCGGGAGCAGAACAATTGAGGAAAGACGTACCCTCAGCCGTTCTATAAGAAACATGCAGCATTAACTAGTTTCCTGAAAATGAATTTCAAGGTAATGAAATGCAATGGGGTTATAAATATAAGGTTAGAAATGTACATAACATATTATTATTGTTTAAATGGTCTAAATAACTGCTATATTCGCGATGTTGATAACTGAAAAAGAGTCAGTCCGTTTGAACGTGATGAGCAGGGGTATGAGCAAAGGTTAGGCATAAAAAGTTACGCTACTTAAGGATTAAGAGATATATCAACCTCTAATTCTTAATATTAATAGTTATGCATGCCACATGCGCACACGCACGTACACAAACAGTATCCCTATGCGTTGTGCGTCATATGGTAACAGATGAGGTGTACAGGATTGCAAAATCAGGGTTTTTTCTTGACCTAGTTTTCGTACGTTTCTCCCTCTCCTTTTCCTCTCCTTTGTTCCTCTGCCAGGCCTGTCATCTCAAGGCAAAAGACAGCATGTGTACCGCGGAGGAGTATTTGCCAAGCGTAATGAGGAGAACAGTTTACCCATGTGCATGTTTGGTGCTGAATCACGAGTTTATGCGTGGTTTTCTTCACTGTGAGTATAGTCTACTGCTGTGTCAAGTTTGTACAGATTGCTCCGGTTGAAAATATAAATGAAGCATCAAAAAGTTAAAGCAAACCAAAACCCTAAGTGCATCATATTTTTTTCTTTTAACGCCTGTTATAAATAATGAAAAAAATACAATTCCCATTCCTGGATACTGATTCAGCGTTCCAGCTCTGCTAAAAAACACAACAGCTGTGATAAGAACATTCCCAAGACTGCATACTGTACCTAAAAAGATGAAGAATAAAAAAATACTCAATACATTTAAATAGTATATATATATATATATATATATATATATATATATATATATATATATATATATATATATATATATATATATATATTATTGTATTTTAAAGTATTTACAACATAGATATATATATATATATATATATCTGTCAAAATAGGGAACAATATACAGTTTTTATATTTTCCATACTGATAAATAAAATCACATTTCTTATGTTATATTTTAGGTTTAACAAAAATATCCATATGGATAATACCAGTATATTTTTCTTGTTCTTGTTTTCTTGTTGTCTCTTTTATTTATTAGCTCTTTTAAAAATACAGATTGCATGAAAGCACTGATAGTAATGTATAATTTCAGGATTAAACACTTAATTTTTATTAAATGCAGAGATGGCCTGTGTAATAAAATCAACAATAATTGCTAGAAATTAAGTGTCCTAACTAAGCAAGCCAGAGGTGAGGAAACCAAAACCCCATCTGTGACAGAATGGTGAAAAAAAAAAAAAAAAACTTTTCCTCTGGATACCATTTTTTCACAGTGTGCCTAAAGAAAATGTAACTCTTAAAACAATGATTGTTGGATAAAAAGTCTCTCTGGGGAGAAACGTGCCCCCTATTATATTGATTGCTGTGTCTAATAGCAGTTGAAGCAGTCAGTTGTGAGTGTGGACTGTAGGGCTTCCAGGGAAAACAGTCCATCTGATGCTTAAATAAATGTGTAATTCTGCTCGATTTGGTTCAAGGAGAGGATTTTAGTGTTCTCGGACATGTTTTAGTATCACAGCACTTGAGCTTTCAGTGGAAAGCTGAGAAACATGAAGATGACACGACGGAAGGTGTAACGCTCAACGACCACTCACCGTTACCTTTATGTCATTCCTCGGTTGCCCATTCTCTCTGTGCCAAATGAAATATTCATTGAAAGCCTCGTCTTGCCAGTATAAAGACGAAAAGATAAGAATCTGCGGGTCACAGACATACCGGCCGGACTGAATATTTCAGTGGCCAATAGGAATCAAGTTTTGGGTTGAAATGTATCGCAGAAAATGATCCGTGTGACGAGTGAAGTGGGTGAAGATCCCAGCGGTCCGGGTTTGAGATTCTGTCTGATTGTGATGGATTAACTCATTCTGCGTTAGTCTAATCGCTTCATTCCATGTTACTGTAGATTCTCACTAAACCGGTTTAAGCAGAAACATGATAAGAACCTCGAAACTGTATTACGTTATATAGTGATTATAGTGAAGGCATTACTGTATATAACCTAATTCGCTCATTTTACTCATTTTAAAGAGCATTATTCTAATTTTAGTCCTACAATTTAATTGTTAATGTTAGATTTTTGTGTGTGTAAATGATTTACAGATGTATTTCTTTCCTATATGGCCTTGCTAAATGGTTGCTAGGTGCTTTGCGTGGTTGCTATGGCATTGTTAAATGGTTTATTACTGGTCTAATTAAGATATCCTGGGCCAGTTGCATAAACGTAGCCTCTATGTTAATAGAGTCTCTTAAGAACTAGTTTGACCAAGTTAACCCAAAGGTAATCATGTCTTATATTTTGGATGTTTTTATGTATCAAATTTTTAAAAAATGTAAAAAAAATGACCCGAACAAAATTAGATGACTAACTTTTAAGACCTTTTTTTGCAGCTGTCTTGCTTTGTTAAGCTATAGAACAGAATCTCCAAAATATGAATTGCAATAAAGTTGACACAATAATTTTATTATTATTTTTTTATTCATTCAATCATTTGTTGATTAAAATTTGTTAATGTACGAACTAACATGAACAAACAATGAACAACGCATTTATTACACTATGTATTAATCTTTGTTAATATTAGTTGATGTAAATACAGCTATTCATTGTTCATTCGTTTTAGCTCACGGTGCATTAACTAATGTTAACAAACACAACTTGTGATTTTAATAATGCATTATTAAATTCTAAAATGAACATTTACTAAGATAAATGCATGCTGTCGAATTATCGTTCATTCTTAGTTCATGTTTACTAATGTAGTAAACCCATGTAAACTAATGAACCTTAAAGTAAAGTGTTACCCATTAATTCAATTATTCATTCATTCAATCAGTCAATCAATAATTTGTTTGTTATAGATCCAATTTAATAACATATTTTATTTGTTTCTTTATGCATTTCCCAATTTAACTAGAAGCATGTTCCCTCTTTAAGTACATCCAATTTAATTTAAAAAAGTGTGAAAAATAACTAATTTCAGGTTTGATCAGATTTATTTACTTATTTTATACTTTACACTTTCTCCTTTTTAAATAGATCCAGTATAATAAAAAAAAAACATCTGTTTGTTTTTGTTACTCTTATTTCTTTGTTACCGTTTTTTCCAAGTAGATTAATACTTTCCCCTTTTTAAAGTAGATTTATTTATTGATTTATTGATGGTCTATTTTAATAAACACATTTCAGGCGCGAGGAATATGATGGGTGAAACAATTATTTTTTTTATTCCCTTTTTTTGTCATCACTGTTCTACGAAGGCAGTAAATAAAATACATTTGCGTTCTATTTCATTTGTAAATGTTAACACCGTGCAAAATTTTTAATTCTTTTTACGTATAGCATTCGCCTTGTCCTGGCATCCTTTATTCATTAAATAGCACTGTTCGCTTTTTATCTGATCCCTGTCAAGATACGACACCAGTCAGTTTGGTCATCCAGTTGAGCGTTACTATATGCCTGAATGGAATGTTTAAACATACCTGTAACAGGCTTCGACGTAACATGAGGTTGTGTGGCAACGTAACGAAATCTCCAACCTATTATTCATTAATAGTCTGTGTAAAGTTACGCCTCTTAACTCGGGCCTAATTGTGACGAAGTGGACGTGCCGTGTCCTCTGCACTCGGCAGCATGTGAAATGAACAGGAGATATGGAGCGGCGCCAGAGGTCATCATGTCTCTCGGCGATGTCATCGATGATGTCATTGCGTGGTGTTGAGATGCTATAACATCCGCTATTAAAGGACGCGTGCATGCATCTGATATTCGAACTGCGCACTCACGCATCGGAGGTGAGAAGCGCGCATGTTTGATTTATGTGACAGCGCAAGACGGTCACTCTCTTTAACCCTCTTTGTCAGTGTGTTGGCATCTTTTAATTATTTTTCACCTTCAAATCCAAGCTATTTTGTCAGTGTGTATCTTATTCTCAGAACAGGACATCGTGCAGTTATATTATAGATTTGTTGGATCAAACATCTCGGCAACGTCTGGACTCATGTTCCACTGACCCAAATTTATCCCTGAGTAAAACAAAAAGGCTCGGTCTTCCTTTTAGCTTGTTACCAGACAGCACAAACAATCAGCTCCCGGAGGAGTTGACGGTGGCTTCGGATCGTTCACAGTTCAGTTGTTCACATTTATAATGGCAATAGAAAACTATAACTGTAGTGTAGCTTTGGCGTTTCGAGAGTTCGTGGTTTTGCTGTTTAGCATCACCCAGCTTCTGCTGATAGACATATTCATTTGGGCATAAAATCTATCTATTTATCATGTAAACATAAAAAACAAAATTGGAAACAGATAAAGTGTTATGTAAAGTATTGTAAGATAATAGTAAGAGACGTGTATTTTGTGTATTACATAATTAACGTTGCATATCGTAAGTATTATAAAAAATAAACAGACAAACTTTTTTGGTAATATTATTTATTTAAATGTAACTTTATAATGACCTGCATAAATGTGCAAATATATGTGTGGAAATATGTGCACAGTTATGAAGCGTCACAATTATAAATATGTAATTATTCAACATATTACTTTTTAAAAATATATAAAACAGAAAAAGTGTTACGTAAAGTATCTTAAGATAATAGTAAGATGCGTGTATTTTGCATATTATTAATGTTGCATATTATAGTTATTATGATAAGAACAGATAGTTAATATTATTTATGTAAATTTAATATTATAATGACCTGCATAACAATATTTGTAAATAAGTGATAAATTATGATGCATCACAATTCTTAATATATATTTATTTAACATATAAGCATTTTTAAACATAAAACAGAAAAAAGTGTTATATAAAGAATTGTAAGATAATAGTTAGAGCCATGTATTTTGCATATTCTATCGTTAATGTTGCATATTGTATGTATTATGAGATAAACAGATTGGCTATTTTTATGTTAATATTAAATTATTAAATATAAAATGTATTTAAACCTGCATAACAATATGCACAAATGTGTGTATACAAATACATGGGGAAATTATGATGCATCACTATTTAAAATATTGATTTATTTTTCTGTTTATTTCGCCCATCTCTCATCTAAGTAGCATTGATCATGAATGGGAATGCTAACAGGGAACTTTCTCCAGTTATTATTGACCTCCTTGGGTGGTCCCTTCACAGGTAATCATGAGTGATGGAATCAGCCGAGACTGAACTCCAAATCCAGGTTAAGGCCATTGGGCTAAACCACCTCATTAAACATTAACTGTCCCTGAACCAAGGTGCTCAAGATCAGACTAATGAATCAATCACGCAGGCCTCAGTTTATTCAGGTCCATTTACTCAGAGGTGATGCTGATGAGAGTCTGCTAATGTAAAGGCTAGGATGAAGTAACCCAACACTAAACTCGAGGAAGTTCTTCCTGGTCATTGCTGGAATTACATTTTAGTTTCTGAATTGATGAATGGATGGATGGATGGATAGATAGATAGATAGATAGATAGATAGATGGATGGATGGATGGATGGATGGATGGATGCATGGATGGATGGATGGATGCATGGATGGATGGATGGATGGATGGATGGATGGATGGATGGATGGATGGATGGATGGATGGATGGATGGATGGATGGATGGATGGATGGATGGATGGATGGATGGATGGATGGATGGATGGATGGATGCATGGATGGATGGATGGATGGATGGATGATTGGATGGATGGATGGATGGATGGATGGATGCATGGATGGATGGATGGATGGATGGATGGATGGATGGATGGATGGATGGATGGATGGTTGGATGGATGGATGGATGGATGGATGGATGGATGGATGGATGATCTGTGTGGCCGGGAAGCAGGTACCGTATATTAACAGGTTAAGTACTGATTGCTTTTGATTGAAAAGATATGTAAAATACACGCTCCCTCTCAACGCTGATTGCAGAGAGCCGGCTCTCAGCTGCTAATGTTTTCTACCATCACAGATGTCCCATGTTTCCCCAATCAAGTCTGTGAATTTAATCACCACATCCATTTGTCAGACCCCAAGTTTGTGTTCGCCTCTGCGTATCGGATATATCCGTTGCTGGTGCTGCGCTTCTGTAATTGTCTAACAGATGTTTAATTTGACTGTTTTAACATATGCTGATCGTTTGTACACTTGCGAAAGGCCTGGCCGTCCAGAATCCCCAAACGTGTTGAATGTGCTATCGGAGGTGTTGACGGGGCCGCCACGAGCTAATAAAACCCTCACTGAAATAGCATCACTGTGTGTATTTGACCACCACATCTGTGTCAATAATGGCTCTTCAGTCAGAAAGACACTCTCAAATGCCAGTCAAGTTTGAAACCACCTCCCCATTAGTCTTGCTAGTAATTTAACAGTGGCACAGATGCAGGCGAGTTTATGGGCTGTGTCTTTTGATGGAGAAAAGGGAAAATGTCTGTTTTTAAGAGACAGAGAGGCATAGCTGGTGGATTTTTTTTTTTGAAGGCATCGGTGGTGGATTAATGTGCCGCACAGACCCATTAAGCTCCATAAAGGGAAATGAGGGGTAGTAAATAGAGATTCTTTATGTGTGTCCAGACAAATTTGTAAAGAGGAAGCAGAAGCTTTTAGTGGATCTCTAGACAGTTGTCGGATTTGAGTTCCTTGATGTTTTAGCTTTAAATATATCCTTATATAAGTACTGTATTTGTCTGATCTGAATTTATGAAGAAAATTGAGATTAATTAAATAGTATGTAAAAACAGTTATATATTATGAAATTCCTTTTAAAAACATTTATGCAAAAGTCAATATTGCATACGACGTACTCTCTTTATGTATAACAACATGATGTTACAGAAAATGTATACTTTAAAGAAATGTTAACATTTTATTAATCAAAGAATTCTGGAAAAAGTACCTCTGGGTCCAAAATTCGTATTTGTAAGATTCAAGTCACACTGAAGACTGGAGTAATGTCTGGTGAAAATTCAGCTTTGTGTAACAAATACAAATTCTATCTTGATGTACATTGAAATAGAACATTGATATTTTCAATTGCAACAAAATTTCATAATGTTAGTGTTATTTCTATATATATATACGTATCTGATCACAAACATTTGATTATCAGTGTGTGTGTGTGTGTGGATATATATATATATATATATAGACTAACCCTAATCTGTGTTGAGTTTTACTGTAAAGTTAACCACACCTGCTTTAAATGCTTCAAAATCATTAAGAATTTAAAACAATTTAGATAAAAAAAATTCATAATAGTAGTAAATAGTGAATAGTAGTAAATAAGTAATCAGTTACATTACTTTAATACAGTTATTGATAAACACTACTTATTACAATCTAAATAGGGTAACTTGTAATCTGTAACTTATTACATTCCTGAAGTAACCTTCTTTGTACCACTTGTGTACACTTGACCATTTTTTCAACATTTTGGAAGCATTTATTTATTTATTTATCAGTTTTTTCATCAGTTCATGACTTGACTCACCGTTTCATCAGCTCAGCTACAAAAATTTCATTACCATCTCTCAGCGTGAGTCTATCAGCACACTGTCCCTTGACTTGGCTAGCGATGAAATTGACCTCATGTTTTAAGTGACTGCAGTGTAGTCTCGTTCTCGAGACAAGAACATATTTCCGGCAGTTTTGTTGATAAAGCATACATTTTCACGCACTTGCTTAAAGCAAACCATGTTATGACTTCAAAACAATAACTTCATATCTTTTGGTTTTCATAGACGGTTTGTTCGATAGCTCAAGGAGTAGAGAGATGAGGCAAGTAGTTCCGGTTCAAATCCTGTGTAGCTACGGTTTGACGAAACAGTTAAAAATGCATAAATAGTAGTTGAAATGGCACGGTTGCATTAACAAATTCCTTTTTATACCTGTTTTGCATTTGTTTTGCATTTGCTTTTGGGTAGGTTTAGGGTTGGGATTGGTGTAGGGCACATTTCCGACATTGATAGAGCATTAACATTTAGCGACAATCCCTGTATATTTGAATATACGTTCCCGAAGCAACATAATAAAAAACAGCAATACGTACCTATATCAACATAATAAAAACATGCCAGGGTTCATGTATTGAAGCTATGTTTTAGTGCCACTCAGTAGACGTAGTTTCTCTTTGAAACCACGTAAAACGGTGTAAATATTTTTATGAGACCAGGTTGTATTCTCCTGATCACAACAAATGAAGACTTCACGGTCATTTGACCTTTTGACATCAAGAACAACGTTTTTCTGAAGTGCGACAGGCCTGTTTAATTGGTGCGACTGCTTGCTTGCATTTCATTATCTGCATTTAGCATGTTTTCTTTCACTGCTGTCCCGACCTCCGATCCAATTTGGCGGTCGTGACCCAGCAGTTAAAAAATCTCTGTTGTAAAAGACAAGATTGGCGTCTTAATGTATGCGACTGAAGATTAGGCAGCTTTCACTTTCACGGGCCGTCACAAGACCTTGTCCAACAAGGTGAGGAGCGTACCAACAATTTGCAATGCTGCCCGTGTTATTGCAATATTCTGATATCCATCAGTTAGCCACCCAGAATGAGAGATGGATAGGCATTTTTGCGCTGCAGGCGAAAAATGTAATGCTGGGTATTTTTCTTAATACCGCTTCCCCGCTGACATTTTCAAGCTGGCCAAGGTGTTATTGTAAACAGCGCAGAGTAATGATAAGCATGAATCTATGTCAGCCGCCATCATTACGGCAGACCCTAGAGATTGCACGGTCACGGCTATAGCCATTTCTTACAACCTGATCTTTAACAATAACGCGTCCATGAGGATAAACAGCAGGTAGTTTATCTTCCTCGCACACTCATAGACGGCCATTTAAACGGTGGTTCATCAGCATTTAATTTATTATTACAGTGCAATTATCTGCACGGAAGCATATTACTTCCTGCGTGGGCTGGTGGCGATCACGTGGACCTTGGAGCGCAGCAAAGGAGGTCGTAATGTATTTTTCACACGTGACTGAATTATCTGCGATTATCTTCTGCCCCCCCTGTTTGGGGAAAATGATGACACTTTGTTTAGATAGAAACCTCCAAGGACTGACCTTCAAGACGCACGGTACAGAAAATCTCAAAACCAGCAATTTTCCCAGCTCTGGAGGTTGATAATTATAGATGTCGCACCAGGGTTTGCTTGTTTGAGTTGGGCTTGAAATTGACGTGCGAAAGGTGCAAATCAGTCCCTTTGTGTTTTTCCAAACGTAAGTCTCTGTTGCAGTTGTCGTAATCCGGTTGAGAACTGTTATCTTCTTTCTTCAACAGATTTGGAGAAATTATATTAATAACAAACAGATTCTCTAGAGTGAATGGGTGAAGTCAGAACGAGCCTATAAAAACATCCCAATCTTGTATGAGGCAAATCCACCATTAGGGTATTTTAACTGTAAACTATAATTTAGCGTCAAAATAATCCATAAACCACAATAAAGCTTCTTCAAGTTTTTCAGTTAGACTGGAGATGTTTGGATTGTTTGCGCATCGTTGTGATGTTTTTATCAGCCGTTTGGATTCCCTTTCTGACGGCACCCATTCACTCCAGTGGATCCGTTAGTGTGCATGTGACGTAATGCAAATTTTCTCCAAATCCTGACTAATGTACAATTCATCTGCGTGGCCTGAGAGTGAGTCGATTCTTTCAGCAAATCTTTGGTAATCTGTTCCTTTAAGTTGCATTTGCTAGTAAGTTTTGTAGTGATTAAGGAACAGCTGACTACACGACGTCTCACTCTTGAGCTTGTTCGAAGCTATAAAACATGTTTCTATAAAACTTCCCCTCTCATTATAGTACTTCGGCTTTAGCCAACTTTGTAGGACGAATTTAATGATCAGATGTCATGTTTCATTACTGCAGGCTGTGAATTTAATGCACTCTAGCCAGAGGGCAACTTTGACCGTCACAGACATTTGTTTATATCAGACTTGCACCTGGTTCCAACTCACCAGATAATCTCAACATAATTGTTAACGTTCTTGAGGTAGTCTTGATATTTTAATTAAGCATACCAGCAGAAATCATTTCCATAGTGTTCCTTTGCCAAACTCAAACCACATATGTATGTAAATGTTATTTTAAAATGGGTTATATATTTACTGTGATGCAGAGCTAAATTTTTTGCATCATTACTTCAGTCTTCAGTGTCACATGATCTAGATTATTTAGTGCTTACAAAACAGTATTATGTTCATAATAGAAAATTAACAGTTTTGTTCCACAAGGACACATTAAGTTAACAAAAAAAGACAGTAGGCTAAAGACATTTATAATTAAAAAAAATTATTTTAAACTTTATATTCATCATAAAATCCTGAAAAAAATACACACACATATATGTATGAAGAGTTTATTTGCAAAAGCAGATAACTGTTTTTTGTTTTGCTTTTTTCAAAAATCATGATTGTTTTTAATTGTGTTATCATTGTAATTAAAGTGTTTTATTATAATAGTTAGCTTTTTTATATATAACTAATCCAAAAATAACTAATTATTTCATAATTATTTGAATGCACAATTATATATATATATATATATATATATATATATATATATATATATATATATATATATATATATATATATATATATATATATATATTAAATAGAAAATAATAAAATTACATAATACATCAATAATGATTCACAATATTACTGTTTTTACTTCATTTTTAGTATAAATATGTTAGTATAAAAGGCTTCTTTTATGAAAATGTTATTTGCAATAACTGATTACTCAGATTTTTAATTTTCAGAAATCATGTTTATCTATATATATATATATATATATATATATATATATATATATATATATATATATATATATATGTATATATATATATATATATATATATATATATGTGTGTGTGTGTGTGTGTGTGTGTGTGTGTGTGTTATCACACAACAACGACTGCACATATATCACAGTAAGAAAACCTGATTTTTGAAAGGTTTTTAAATTATTTTTACATATAATTTATATATATATATATATATATATATATATATATATATATATATATATATATATATATATATATATATATATATATATATTTTTTTAATGCAAACAAAAAAATTTTGTAAAATAAAAAAATTGGTAAAACAGTGTTCCACAATTTACTTACTTTTTTTTAAGTGCAATTTTGGTTAGTATAAATAATTTCTTTCAAAAATTACAAAAATACAAAAATAAAACAAAAATGTAATAAAATGTAAATCACCCCAAACTTTTAGCCACCAGTCTGTACATTTACATTTGCAGTGCTTCCATCCATTGGCACGATGGATATTAAAATTCATACAGGATGGTCGGGCTTTCTGTCATCACGTTTAATTATCTGATCTTCTCATCATCTTGCAGGCCACGCATGGCTTCCTCCCTAAAACAATCCGTCGACACGTGCCGTCTCTCCTACACCCGCTTCGCTCCAGATCACTCCATCAGTGCTTCTCTGTACACAGTGTCCTTTTTCCTCCCATGCACCAGCCCGTTTTTATTTCCCTCAGGGTATTTACACCTGACAACAACTTAATTATTGAATTCTGAAGAGCGGCTCATCAGTTGTCTTCTCTATTGCTCTTTCACCCCTCCTTCCTGGGCAGGTTGATGGATACACGGCTCTGTCTCCACAGGGGTCGATGGACAAATAGAAGGGTGGCTTTCATCTCAACGATCCCATGCGCTGCTAAATGCCTGTCAGAAGCTGTTTGGCGTCCTGCGGCATAGGGTTGAGTGAGGTGACCTCCAGATGTCTTACCACCAGGTGGACCTCAATCAAAGTCCCTTTTGGGAAGAAGACCACCTTTAGTTCACAAACACTGTCCAAGATCAATGCACTTACTGTTAGCACACATATATTAACCCCAGTAGCTGTTTTTAGAATCAGAACAAGATCATTAAAGCTGCTTTTTTAAATGACAAAGCACTTTCATCTATATCCCAGCTCAATATGCAGAGGAGTATAACTTAATGCTGGGGCTGCTAGTGGTACATTAATATGACAGACTTCACCTTAAACCTTTAGCTTTTCGGATATAACTTTTGTGACATTGTATAGTTTAAAAGCTCTTCTTAAAGTTCAAGTTCTCTTTTCAGCCCCTCAAGAAATCTGCAGGCCACCCTCTTGACCCACAATGCTACACATTTTTTTAGCTGACACCTCATTACCTGGTATAGATCGAGCTGCTGGACAACAACAGTCTGGGGAGAAACCAGGATTACGCAGGCAGTCGAGGCCTCTCTACCTGTCTTGTAAAGTGAGAGACTGTATCTTCTTCTGACTCAAAGGTATAACAGCCATGCTTACCTTATATTTGTGTGTAATGAGACAGGTGAGACTGCTAATTTTAAGGTCAATTATTGAATTTTTATTAGTTGAGGGATTTTTTTTTTCTTCTCCAATTAAAACGTAAAAAAAATATTTTTTTCCTATTACAGATTAAACTTACAAAAGAAGTACTTATATATATATATATATATATATATATATATATATATATATGTGTATATATATATATATATATATATATATATATATATATATATATATATATATATATATATATATATATATATATATATATATATATATATATATATATATATATATATATATATATAAGAAATTGTATATTTAAATTAAAAGAATATCTGTGAGTGTGTGTGTGTGTGTGTGTGTGTGTGTAATATAAGCATTCAGCTACTGATTAAAACTATTTAACTATTATAGATAGAACATACAAATAGTATAATTATTCAGCCACTGTATAAAAATGATATATATTATATTATATTTTTGTGTAAATAATTATGAGCCATAAATAGATATTAGGCTGATTATAAAAAAGTGACAGACCCAACAAAACTATGATGACAGTTATTTTTAGTATATCTGTTATGGTTATTTATTTATTCATTTATTTATTTATTATCATTTGAAGTTCATATGAAAATCTAAGTCACTTTTCACAAAAATTACTGTGAAAATAACATTTAATATTAAATCATATTTTGTTCATTTTTAACTATTGCACTGTGTGTGTGTGTGTGTGTGTGTGTGTGTGTGTGTGTGTGTGTGTGTGTGTGTGTATGTTAATATTCATAAATCATTTTGTCTAGACAGGAATTTCATTTACATTTTTTATTTTCTTTAAAACATAGACTTGTTTTCTTCTCTTCTCTTCTGTTTTTTTTTTTTTTTTTAGGTGAAATATGGCCCTGAACATTTCTTTGTTAGATTCATTTAATTTCAATTATGTAAACTGTTGTTTTGGCTGAAGCTGGAGACCTTTTAGTCCGTTCCCCAGCTCTAGCTACAACAACAGTCTAGTATCATGTATAATTGTATGTAAATTGAGACAGAGCCAAGGTGCTTGTTCAGTCCTTCAGTGCTGAATACCCTGATGACATTTGTTCTTGCCCTGCAGAACAACATCTGATTCTAGCTAATGAGCTAGCGTTGTAAGCCAGGGAGGCTAACACGTTTGTAAAACCAGCTGGTGTCATGCCTCGCCAGGTCAGATACCCAGAACATGTGGTCCCACGCTGAAAAACTCACACAGACAGGCACCTCCAAATGGGAAGAAAGATTTACATAATAATGCAGAGGTATACGGGTTCAGCATTGTGTGCTCATACAGTATGTATGTATCTCTCTGTGTGTGTGTGTGTGTGTGTAAAAGGGAGAGAAGAGAAAGTGAGGGAAAGATGTTTGTGGAGTTACGGTGGATCCTCAGAGACGTTTGTTTGTCTGGCTAAGATCCAAAACTAATCATAGATGTTGAGTTGCTTCCACAAGTCAACTGAGACTTCATGTTAACTTTCCACACTCGCCATTTGAAACAGTTTTATACAGGACTAAAATGAGTTAAAATTAGTTTTTTTTTACAAAGATACTTTTAGGAATCTAATCAAAATATTTCTAGGTGACATTTGCATTAAAATATGAAATAATGTGTGCATTGAGAATTTGTTTGAGAGTTTATTTGCATTGTGGTTTTATATCCATGACACATTTGCGATTAGAGAGAGAGAGAAAATTATGTTTACTTTAGAACAATTAAGTTATTATTTCCCCCGGAAATCTCATGTTACTTTTAAATGAGTTGAAATTATTCCAAAGCGTCTTATTATTATGAAAATTACATACATTTTTCTTAATCATAAAATTTTCTTTATTAAAATATAATTAATTTTTTTCCTTCTTTGGAAACATCATTCCCCCACATTGTGAGGTGAAACGTAATATAACGTTCTTGACAGATTCACTCTAATAGGACAACTAAAAATATGGAAACACTTACATAATAAATAAATAAACAAAAACGGGCCATTGTAGTCTGCCTGCATTTGCATACATTTACACCACGTTTTATACAACAGCTGAGGCACTTCATCCACGCATGTAGTGATCTATTGGAGCACATGTTTGACGTCTGGCATTTTTCTAGAGGCTTGTTAGAGACAACTGGACCGATGAGTCCTGCTCCTCTCAGACTTCTCACTGTCTAACAGCACTTACTGAGATCTGAGAAACAAACTGTAAACAGTTGCGTCATAGCGAGAGATTTAATACTGTCACATACAGCCTTAATGACATCCTAAATGATCGTCTCTGCCTCTTGTGAACACACCACACACGCAAGAGAGTAATGAAAATCAATGAAATGCCAGTTTTGAAATAACCTCACTGTATAAATCTTGGTGTGCTGGAATAATAGAGTGCAACAGTCGGACCCCAGAAGTGACAAATTCTCTTTAATTGTCACCACAAGGAAATAGATTTTTATTTTTCACAGTAACTTGCAAATCTTTAAAAAACAGACCTACTAAGAAGTCCAAGGTTGTTGATCAATGGAATGTGCTTTTGTTACAGCCTCAATTTTGCATAATTTAATTTATTTTTTTTCCACATAATCAAATTTAGCAAAAATTCCAGGTGATAAATTGCATCACATGCGTATGATAACTCTTTATTTAAGGTATCCTTAAGCATAATTGCATGCAAGTAACCCTAAGCCAAACCATAAGCCTAACCCTATATAGTAAGTGCATGTATTTAATTATTACTACATAGTACTTAATGTATAATTACGCTGTAATGACACCTTATTATAAAGTGGTACCGAAATCTCTGCTAATCAAAGAATCTCATTAAATACTGTATGCATTGCGAAAAATGCTGTTTTCCGGTGCTCTCAAAATATTGCAATATTGTGAACATACCACTGATCTGAAAATTTCCAAATATTAATATTGCATGATATTAGTATTTTCCGACAAGCTGACTGTACAATCATTATCCTTTACGCAATGTTTCCTTGATCATAAATGAACTTTTACATTTGATGCTGATTTCACATAAATCTGCGTTTCTTTATCCTGAGGCTCTCCTATCAGTCACAGATATGACTCATCTCAAGTTATATGACTCAGCAGTCAGCATCGCAGAGGCTCTTCAGAGGTAAACACGCGCATCTGTGAGCACTTCACACTTCTCTGCTCTCTGTAAGTGCCTTCACAGGAGGTCAGGTTTTCTCTGTCGTTAACGTTCAAAGCTTTTCCCTTGGTACGTCCCTGTGATTGGGACTTCACATTCAGCTGTTGGTCAGTGTCCCATTTTGCATCTGTCATGGAGCTTCAGTAACGTTTGGTTCCCTTCACTAAAGCTCCGGCTATTTGATAATTAATCTCAGATGTTCTTGTTTTTTGGGAAAGGCAGTGGTTTTGACAGATGCATAGCACACGATGACCTTTACACGAGTCTGAGCCCAGCGTTTAAGGACAGTTTATTACAGAACCCGCCAATCAAATGGCAGAGATGGCCGAGATGGTAACTTTGATACTAAGTTGCTTGCCATGTCCTCATTTGACTCATTTATAGACACATGAAAAATACATAGACATTGCTAGACACTAATTAGGAGGGCTTCAGGCCCCCTCTTTCATCTCAGCGCTAAAAATCTGTGATTATGTGGTCTCTTTTCACGTTTGCTGAAAACAGCAGCTACATTAGGCTATCTAAGGATATTGCATTATGAATCCTCCCCATAACAGTCCTACAATTTTAAAAGCACTCATTTAGTTTGTTCGTATAGTTCGTAATTTTTCACATACGATCAAAAAATGACAATAAAGATAGCTAAAATAAAAAAGTTAAGATTACACTGAACATGAATTACATGCCCACTACTTCATTTTCCAAATGTCTTTTCTGATAATTGTCACCTCCGGTGCTGAGAAAATGATATTGTCCTTCCCAAAAGCCACGTGTTTAATTGTTACCATAATGACCTTTCAGTTTAGTAAGTGAGCATCAAATTGCGAATAAATTAAGGGCGTGAATCGCCTCTCTGCCTCTAATTTAGATCAGCCCAGAGTTTGTGGTTACTTCTTAAAAGCTTTCTGCAATTAGCAGTTTGTTGTGGCGCACCAATGCTAATTATCGGATAATTGCTGTGATCACATTTGCAGAGGTGAATGAGAAGGTTGGTTTATTCTTGGATCTCAGATTTTAGTACCTGGATAGGTAAGTGGCATTGCAGGTAGATTTCACAGACATATGGAAAGCTGCTAATATTGATGAACAAATAAAATGAATGAATGAAAGTATAAAAGTATAAAAAAGAATTACACATTGATTCCTTAAAGGGATAGTACACCCAAAATGTAACATTCCATCATATCTTAATAATCATCATGTCATTCTAAATCTATAAAACTTTGGTTGATATTCCAGTATTTTCAATTGTCTGTTTTTAAAAGATGACATAATGTTAATTTATAGTGGAAGCTATAAGCTCAAAGTTTTTTTATAAAAAGTTTTTTTTGCTTTGTTTCTTGATGGTATGTGGAATGATTTATCCGTGCGTCTGCTTTACAGGTTAAAGAAACCTCTCCAGACACATGTGCACCTGTCACCAGAGGACCTTTGAGCGAGAGACTACGGTCCTCAAGGAATCATGTTCGGTTTGTTGCGTTCTCTGGCATCAACTGAAATTAAACTCGACGTCTTACACACAAGTAACCCAAGCCGTTTACCCGACCTTCAACCCCAGAACAAATCCATCATGACTGTCTGCAGCCCAAATCCCATATTTTGATACTCCATAAAGTGCCGTTTAATCCTGTGTGGCTTTCTTTCTTGTGTACAATTAGATATTGAAGGAGATGTTTCACACTCACCGTTTTTAATGGTCCTTTGTAGAGACTGAGAAGTAGTTCATCGAAATATGTGCTCACACTCAGGCCAGAAGATGTAGATGAGTTCATTTCTTCATCGGAACAGATCTCACCAATGTGAATGGGTGCCGTCAGAACAGTTAAAATCATCACAATAATCCACAAGCAATCCAAATGAATCCAGTCAGCTAACTAAATATTTGTTTTTGTAAAAAACGAATTCATCATTAAGACATTATCGGCTTGATTCTTGAGTCCATCAATGTGAGTCCGTAGTATGGTTTTCTTCATTGAAAAATCTTGTCTGACTGAAAAAATGTA
Organism: Puntigrus tetrazona; assembly: GCF_018831695.1. NCBI lineage: Eukaryota > Metazoa > Chordata > Actinopteri > Cypriniformes > Cyprinidae > Puntigrus > Puntigrus tetrazona. The sequence continues at coordinate 655,093 of NC_056719.1, forward strand.
CACAGATCTAACACTGTTTACAAGCAAACAAAGTCCAAAACAGTTCTAAGCTTTTAGATCTGAGAGGACAATTGGGAATGGACTTTTTCACTTTAGTCAGTTTGATTACGTACCCATATTTTGGCCAGAAATAATGATTCAAAGCAGCTTTTTATTTCATAAAACATTGCATGATGGACCTTATTGTGACCGAGTATCCATTGGTGAGCAAGTGATGCAATGCTAAATTGTTTTTAAATGTGTTCAATGAAGAAACAATCTCATCCACGACTTTCACTTTCTGGGTGAGTACATTTTCAGCTAAATCTCACTTTTGGGCTAACTATTGCTTTAAGTTTTTATTGATGTTATTCATTTGTTGCTCTGATATGCTTGGTATTTATCAAATGTTTGCAATGAACTCTTTGGAATTGTAATGGACCGCTGAGCGCTCGTGCTTCGGTACAGCTGAGGGTATGCTAATGTTTACGCTTGCGTGTGTGTTTGCAGGCACGCGGTTCCCCGTTTCCCTGTGCAACTTGCCATAGCTCACAAGAATAGGTACATGAGACACAGCAGCAGCTGTCCCAGAAATGTGACGCTCCGCCATAAAGGGAATGAGGTGTATCATGATTGATCATTCTTCACATCGCCACTATTGAAGTGAAAGAGCCAGTCACCCATGTCAGAAACGGCTCCCAGATGTGTGAGCGTCTCTCTCTCAGTCTCTCCATCAGCTCTCTAAAGCTTTCCCGAAATTCTCTTATGCAACAATAAAAATCACATCACGCTAATAATGCATTTAAGACTCATCTGCACTCAAGGGAACAGCTGGTTGCGATGATCCGCTGAAATGTTTCCCACCATGTTTCTCAAGGTCAGGAAAACTATTTTTGCCTCATGCGTTACATAATGATTCTCTTTTGATCTGTAATGTTTGCTAATAATATTTTACTTGGCAGCGCAGTCATTAGAATGGAACAAAAGAGACGTGGCTTATGTCACGTGGACATGCGTTTTCTCCAGAGGCCATGCCCTTGAGTAGCAGTGTCTTTTAAAACGCTATTCATGGATTCACAAATGTTAGACATGGATTGCCGGGACAGCGTGGAGAGAACTTATGGTGATTGGAGGTGAGTTTCTTTGTCATTAGAAGCAGTGACAAAAATAAGAACGGTTGACAAATGTTCTGTTTTTGAACCATTTGTGTTGATAAAAAACTATTTTGGTTACAATTGGTGCAGAAATTCTAAACTTTTGTGCTGGGTTGTGCTGGTAACGGAAAGGTTGTGGGTTTAAAACACACTAATAACAAGCAATACATAAACAATTACCCTTAATGTAGACCCTTAAAGTTGAGAAAAAACATTTGCAACGCATTTTAATTATGCATTTTTACATATTTATATGGCAGCTTGTTTCTGCCATGACCAAAAAAAGTTATTTTTTTAATCTGATACGAAAAGTCAGAATTGTGAGAGAAAAAGTCACAATTATTTTTTTACACGTACACACACACACACACACACACACACACACATATATATGTATATTAATTCCAAGGTGGGAGTTAAACAGAAGTGAATTTGGAAGCTTACAATTATTTGAAAAAAGTATAAATATGAACGAGACAAAAGGGTTAAGATTTAAACGTCAATATAAATCTTACAAGATATAATGAGTTTATACACGATTTTGAAATGTGAACTCAGAATCGTAAAAAAAAAAAAAACTTTATATCTCTCAATTCTGACTCAATTCTGAGTCTATTATATTGTAGGTGTTATTTACCAAAATGAAAGAAAAAAAAGGTAATAATAGGGACATTTTTCTAACAAATTAGATCATTTATAAGCGTAATTTATTATATTTTGGTGATTGATTGATTAATTGTTTGATTTTAAATATAACAATGTTGAATACACTAGCATTATTTCAAGAATAACATTAAATGTATTTGACTAAATAATAATAATATGTTAATAAATTTACACAATAATATATTTATAAACTAATATTAATCACAAATAATGCATGTTTTAAAAATTGTTGTTTATTACTATAGGCTGCTTAATGCATGAGCTAATATTTATTAATAAAATAATACAAATGCTATCATTTATTATTTAATATTTTAACCTGTACTGAAAATATGGTATTTTATGCTCAGCAATGGCTATTAATTTTCACAAGTAATTACTTGCCACATTAAATTAAAGTAGAAAATAGTCTCTTTGTCATTTTAACAACTTAAATCTCATTTTAGATACAAGAGAAAATAAAACTAAATTCAACAAAGAGACAAATTGAGAGTAAAAGGTCTGATGGCCTGGCTTCAGCTCTGTAGGACGTCTGAGGATAGACTCCTTTTGCTTGGATGCTTCATAGAAAGGCTTTTTGAGCCAGCTAATGAGGCTAGCAAGACTAACAACAACAAAGCAAAAAACAAAGACATAAAGAGATCTTCCCTCAGGCATGTGGGTGCGAAGCATTACCAAAGAGATCTTCTGGCCTTTCCTTTTTTGAGGCCTGGAGGAAACGCACTGAACCATACGGATTCTGCTAGCGTATTAGATGTTTATTACGTCCTGTTTTGATGGCACTGGACGTACAAAACTGTACACTCAATTTGGCATATCCATTACGTTTAGAACATCGGATGTGATGTGTATCTCGATAGCCTAGCCTATGATTTGAATAGAAATTAGGATGAACAATAAAAAATTAGGTGAGATAATAATATGCCAAATTAGCGACTTGGCGTCTAATAGATATTCTTCATTCAACTGAAGATATGCCAAGTTTTAGGAGAGTCCCGCTGGAAATAACAGAAGTTAAGTGATTTACTCAAGAGTAAAAAAGCTCAAGACAGTGATCTAATCAGTTTCTTTGGCACATCTATATAGGCTGAAGTGTTTTCTTTTTTGTTGTTGTTTGTTTGTTTTTAATTGTTAGGCTTCAAGCATAGCCTTTTTATAGCATAACATTTTTAAATTCATTTTTTAAGAAATTATTAATTTATTCAAAAATGTATAAAGACTTTTATTCTGATACAAAAAGTTTATTTCAAATAAATGCTCTTATTTTGAACTTTCTACTGATGAAAGAATCATGAAAAAAAAAACATGTTACACTTTCCATTGTAATATTTTAATGATATTTCACATTATTTCTTGGTGGGCTTCAAATATTTGATCGGTAGTTGGTGAGGTGAATGGAAACGCTTTTATAGTAAGCTTTCTTCAGGTACGATAGACATTTTTGCTCTGGAATCATAACTGACATTTGCCGACTCTTATTTTTGTAATTTACTGTAGAATTACTGTGAATTTGGAGAGAGTTACTGAAGAATTTGACTCATTTTAGATGCTGCATCCTTGAAATGAAAATGATTTTATACTACAGTAAGTCCTGATCAGGTGTGATGTGCTTAAAAATATTTAAAGGGGTCATCAAACAATTTCACATTCCACAATTTGATATGATTCTTTAGGGTCTCAATGAAAACACCTTTGTTTAAAATTTCTCAATAGTAGTGTAAAAAAACCCTCCATTTTCAGCAAGCAAGCCATTCTAGTCCATGTTATCTTTAAATGCTAATGAGCTCTGCTGACCCCGCCCCCTTCTTCTGTGGGATAACGAGCAGACTTTAAACTTTTGCCACGAAACTAGCTAACTAGCACATTGTTAGGAAAGCGCCCGGATGTCTGGAGTGAATGGCGGCTGTTATATTCATTATTACATCCAACAACAAAACACCTCGATCGATTAAAAGGAGACATCTTGTCTTCCCCTGCACCGGAGTCGATTCATTTGCAAACTGAGGAAGGCTCAAGCAGGGCGGGTCTAAGGTGAGACGATCTTGTCGATCAACCATCGTGGGAGGGGCCTGTGCAGAATGACGTCATTCTACAAGGAATCCCAGAACAACCTTCCAACACATTTCCAACACACCTTTATCTTCAAACAACGTATAAAGAGAATTATGCATCCAGCGACCCCATTAAAAATATCTAAAAATCTCTAGAATGTACTTTTTAGCATAGCCGATTCTGCAACCAGCAATGTTACTATTAATCCAAATTCAAATAACCTTCAAACACGTGTAGATTTACTTCTGTTTGTTTTTGCCGCTTAATCAGATCTGCGTGCTGCATCTTTTGAAATATTACAATAGGACAGCCGTTTTATTTCATCACGGATAAAGCGGCTTTGCGTGTGTGTTTACTAAGGTGAGCGTGAGGGCAGACCCTGGCATGGGCTGGGCTGGTTGGATTACCATGTGCCCGGTTTCATTGTTACCAAGCTGGGATGTGTTTACACGCAACTGAAACACAAGCCACCTCACCTGCCTCTCACATACAACCACAGGGTTTGACTTACCAGGGTCCCGTCTCTGCAAACAACGGCGTTACGCTTCCTATGTTGAAGTGTGATTAAGATTTCCTCGAGATGGTCCGTTATTTCATTTTCACGTGCGTTCTCCGTGGAGATAAACGTGTTGGGGAAAACAACAGCGTCAATCAGCAAGGCTGAATCTACCACCGGGGCGGATCTGAATAAGCATAACGATTTCTGACTGAACTACAAGAGGCAATCACGTTAATTAATAAATACGCTCTCCGCAAAATCAAACATACACAAAAAAACCACAATGTTGCCATGGAGATGAGAATAAAACCGCACACAATGATGACTTCCTGTGGAGAGACTGAAATTGGGGCATCGGAGGGTACAGCAGACTAGCTGGTAAAGTTGGTTTTGTTGAATGTGCAGATTTTCAAACTATGCACAAACGGCATGAAGCCTCTATATGATTGATGATGTAGTTATCTAGGCTCTGGCGGATACATCGCCCGCTGAATTATGGCCTTGTAGCTTATGACGACAAAATAGTGTAAGACAACATATATGGGCCAGTGAAAACAAATGAGCCGACTACTCGAAGGCTTAATACAACACTGTATGTGCTATAAGACAGCATGCAAAGAATTTGTAGCTCTCTCAAGCGTTCTGTCCTGTTTTTCCATTGGTTTCTACAGGAAAAAAAGCTCTGTGGCCAACATGGTTTATCATTCTTACAACTTTTTTTATGGTTTTGAAACCATAATGCAATTTTAATGCACTTGGCAGCCTCTGTAGTTCAATTGTAGTCCAAAGTGCCCCTATTATGGGTTATGAAGGTTCATATTTTGCTTCCCCAATAACAAGTCGACAAGCATGCTAGGTCAAAAAACACTTTCATCGTCTGATAACATGAATTTATTTTTACCTTACTTGCTCAACGACTCCCAAATGATTCGCTCAATGATTTCATTTTTGCTCCAAAAGCAGCACCTAGTGGCAAAGAATACGTTTGCATTTTTATGCAGACCAATGTGAAAATATGAAACGGCTTGGGATTTGTTTTAAAAAACACTCGCTTTACCGATTCAGAGACTCTATTTTATACACGGTGCACTTTCAGATTTAAAACTTTGCAGGATGCTCTCGTTCACTTACATGGCATGCAGCAGGTTGTAATCTAAAAGCATAAATATGCTTGAACTAGTGTTTTAATTAATCTCTTTTCCTCACTTTTAACTCATGACTACTTTAAAGGGAGGTTTATAGGGTTGGGTGCAAATAAAGGTTTTTCGATCCATTATCGCAAAATAATCTTGCGCTATTTGAAATGAAAGGACTCAATGAAAAACAATTAAAAAAAAATATTAGAAAAAAAATATGACTGCAAAGCAGAGCTTGATTACTTACAAATTGTAATCCATTATTGATTCCAAATTACATTTTTAAAAAAAGGGTAGTTAGTAACGTAATCCATTACAGTAGAGATTTTATGTATAAATCAGTTTACCTTTTGATTATTTTTAGATTATTTTTGACCTATTTTAAATGAATCAACTATCATTAACAACAATCATTGATTTAAATAGGATCTTGTATGTTGGCCTTGTGTGTATATATATATATATATATATATATATATATATATATATATATATATATATATATATATATATATCCATTCACTGAAGTACATTTAAAATTAAATTATGTCAAGTTTTCCCAGAACAAAGTTTTATTAGAAAAAATCTGAACGTATATTAGCAATAGGTTATAGAAAAGAATGTTTAAAATATGAAAAAGAGGGATTAGGGGAGACTCAATAAATTAAGAATAATAATAATTTATTTCTATTGTGAATAATATGTAATAAATAAAAGGTGACTGTTATCTGATATGAGTATTTTGAAATATAACTTTTAATGCAATTACAAGTACTTCATTTTTGGAATCTGATTACGTCACAAGAACTGGTCACAAGGCATTATGAAATTATTGTGTTTTATATACATAGTTCAGAGTGCTTTGATTCATGTGTTCAACACCATGTTTGAAAGCTTACTTTGGCTTTTGTCCAGTTATAAAGACATGCTGGAGATGTGAAAAATGACTCATTATTTTCTTCCATTGCTCAGGGCTCCATATGTGACATTCCTTTGGCCTTGAACAAGATAAACGACGGCCCAGCTATAAATTCCAGCTTTGTGAATCTTACATAGTCTTCAGTGAGAAAGAGTCACAGAATCGATTCTGAGGTGTTGCTTTCAATTTAATGATTTGATGACAATCCATAAATCTTTTTTACTTTCTGTGTGAGTCACGTGTAGAAGTTTGAGAAGATTTGTGGTTGAGAGTTTTCAGAGGAACAGATATTATGGTCACATAAGCTCATAGGCATTCAAAAGCGGCTCTGTTTGTTTCTCTCTCGTTGACTTCTTTCGAGTCTACTTTTTCTTGTCCTGATGACTAAGCAACGGGGAGTCAATGTCCACAATCCCTCTAGTGATTATGTGTCATCCTCAGACATTATCACGGAATACAAAACACAGTATCACCCTCTTAGGTTTCTTACAGAGCAAACACAGACACACACACATGCCTTTCTATTACGTTTTTCTGCAAACAAAAATCAATATTCTCTCTTCAAACCTTCAAACCACTATTTGGAACATTTTCGATTGGTGCTTTGGTTTTTAGTGGGGGTTTTTAAGCGATGAGTCTTTCTAATTTAATTCCATGCATTTGTAAATTAATTGTAAATAGAAATCAGGAAACAAATCTATTGTCGAACGGATTCCAAACTGTGGTGTTCATTTCATTCAAGCAAGTGATTTGAGTATTCTTTCAGTAAGCTTGTGGAATATGTGACGTTTTCTTTGAAAAAGAAGCTGCAGTATAAATAAACAAAAAGCGTTGAATAAAATGACATTCTTCACCTTTAAACTAATGGAATTTTAAATGGAATTTTTTAGAGTAACAGGGCTTGAAGTGAGAGCTCTGTTTTAAATATCAGGTCACTGTATTTATTGGAAGGCGTTTTCTGAAATTTCTCTCTGCATTGCAGTCAGTCAGGGCTTTTAATATTCCTGCTTTTCTCAGTGCTCTCTGAAATGCCTTTTATGATTTAATGATCATAATGCTTCGGTCAGCAGCATCATCCTTTCATCCGGGTACTTTCCCAAGTCTCTCTGAGGGAACATGTTCACTATGCGTTTGTATTTATCAGATCAAAAAAAAAAACTAATCTTGAAAGGATGGGATTGGTAATATTTTATGTTTGAAATTTTAAGTATTTAAAAATACAATAAAAGCTGTAATATTGTGACATATTTTACTGTTTCTAATTTAATATATTTTAAAATGTAATATATTCCTGTCATGGCAAAGCTGGATTTTCAGCATCATTTTTCATGTGATCCTTCAAAAATCATTCTAATATTTGCTCAAGAAATATTTATTATTACCACGATTGTTGAAAACAGTTGTGCTGCTTAATATTTAAGCGAACCGTGGAACTCGTTTTCTTTGAATAATATAATGTCATTGCGTTTTTTTTTTAATAATAAATGTCTTTACAGTCACTTTTAATTAACTGAATCCATTCTTGCTGAATGAAAAGTGTTGAGTAAAAGCACAAATAGGCTTCTGTGGATTGTTGTTTTGCTTATACAGAACATATATTTGTTAACTCTGACCTTCTGCTGTCTCTAAATAACCCTGCCGGCCTGAACCCCAACATTAATATATTTTTTGGTTTTATAATCTCCGCGTCCCGTCCACACATCACTGCAGCAGATGGGAATCACCAGATGTTCGTGATTACTAAGAATGCAAAATGATTCCGGATAAAAAGAGAGCGGGCACTATAAAACAGACACGGGTGCCCTTCATGTTCGGTTGTCATTTAATCACAGATGATTATATGGAGAAATCAAACCTCAGTTCAGCAGATGTTGCATAAAGCCGGACTACAGGACAGAGTGGAGCGGTGTCCTGGGGCTGGGCTACAGAAGTGGGCGATTTTATCCACGATTGGTCAGTACCTGGAAGAAACGGGTTGAAAGCCAGAAACAAGACAGGCAGAGAGAGTGGTAGATGGACACACCATAAATTATGCATGTGTTTGTCTGAATAACGCACCTTCAGACCAAGGTCAAAAATCTATCGAGATCTGTAAGAGAAATCTATTTATCTGAGTCTGAAACCTTTTACATAACTACCTGAGGGTAGTAGATGAAAGCCTCCTTGGCAATCATATCTAACCACAGGAGCTCTCTTTGACTGTATAAAACTCTTCAGATCTGAGTGGTTAGATTAAAACCTTCATCTTAAGAGCCTAAAACTGCTTTTGAGGCTTTAGTGTCAAAGTTTTTCCCACTGTGATTTTTCTTTTGAAACATTTTTATTATACCGTAGCCCACCTATTTAAACAGATCAAATGATAATTTGCTTTTAAATTTGACAATTAGGTTTGACCATTTTAAAATGACAGATTAGACATGTAGCAGATGCTTTCATAAAAAAAAGTGCATTTTAATGTAAAGACAAAAAGCCTTTTTTAGTTCGTGCAGTTTTTGTACCAAATATGATGCATATACAAGAGATCAAGAGTCCTTTTCATTGTTTTTTGTTTTGTTTTCTTTTTTAGAAATGAATATTTTTTTATTCAGCAAGGATTCAAAAATGTATCGACGTGCTACAAAAGATTTCACGATTTAAAGAAATGCATTAATCAAGAAATCCCGAAAAAATTATAATTATAACATTGATAATTATAAGAAACGTTTCTGAGCAGAAAATCAGCTTAGAATGGTTTCTGAAAGGTTATGTGACAATGAACAAATGAGTAAATCACAGAAATGCATTACATTATTGCATTATTATTATTGCTTGATGTTACTGTTGCTATATTTTCAAATAAATTCTGCCTCTGTGATCACGAGGCGCCAAAACTTTTGAGTAGTACTTATATACAGTCTGTTTTATATACTTTAATTATTGTCTATTTATTTGTAACTTATTGGACGCAAACCAAAAGATTATTCACATGAAATGAGTGGCATCAGTGTAAAAAACAGTGGTAGGGTTAAGTGCTGAAGGACACAAAAGAAAGCATACTTCTTTCCAATTCGGTGATTTGACAGCCCTTTGCATTATACGAATTGAAAGTGGGATTTTAAAAGATTTCTAGCATCGTTAGTGTGAAAATATAACAAAACAGACACAAATACACAAACATTTACAACGATATGCTGTCTGGTCTTCCAGGCGGGGATGTCACATTGATGTGAAGGAGACACATGATTGGCAGTCACCTACAGCCACAACAACCGGCTCTGAAACACTAGAAGACATCATGCTGTTTAAACAAATTACTTTCTCGAACACGTAAACTGCCATGAAATAGACACAAAAATGAAACATTCACTCAATAACTTATTTATTAGTAAAGAGGTAGATAGATAACGTAATAGGTAGATAGACAGATGCTGAGTGAAGGACATATAAACACACAAATACTCAGTCTCTGGTTCCCACACTTGCCCTTGTCGGTCAAAACTTCTTGACCCAGTCCGATTAAAGTCTAGAATGACTGTCTAACTGATTTGGGTAGAGATCAGGTGACCTGTCTCTCTCTCTCACGCACACTTCTTGTAGCAGACACCTGTGAGACTGTGTGAGGCTCGAACTGCAGGGCCAATGAAAAATTCAGAATGGTGTGAGCAGTCACTTATTCCAGTGCAATGGGGCCTTCGAGAAGAATCATCAGAGGAAATACGCAGAGGACGTGCTATTCTGTCTCACGAAAACCAACACCGCTAACATTTTCCAAACGGTTGCATCCAAACAGCACTAAAAACACACGGGCATCACGGGGCAATTTGTGACGTTTAATCATTCAAAAAGCTTTTTTTTAGCATTTAATGGGAGAAAACCACAACCATGGAAAGTTATATTAGAATTGCATTTGCATTTTATTATTTTACTTTATTATAAGTTTGAATAATTTCTGATTTGTATGTATGTGTTAGAAAAAAAAAAGTTTATTATTATATAAAAAAAATTATTTATTTAATTGTGTATTGCATGGTAGAAATAAAATCTTTATTTCTTTCTTTTTAAAATGTATTTATTTCTTTACATAAAACTATTTGTTAGACAAAACATACACATAATATATATTAAACATATTATATTACGCTATATGCACTTTTCGTCGTTACGTTTTAGCATGTCTACAGCATCATTCTAACATATTTCTGTCTTGCGTTAGAGAATCAAGAATTCCGCGCACTTCGGGGAGCAAGAGATTTTCGCAGCACTGATGTCTCCAGCTGAACATCTCTGCAGAGCGGTTTAAAGAATGGAGGGGAAAAAAAAAGCAATGCTACAATGACAATTGATTCTTTTCAGATGTATTGCACTGCGCACAATAAAAAAGTTTAAATCAGGTCATAATTTTTCAGAACGGCACAATATATGTTTCGTAAAATGTTCGCAACACACAGCCGCACATCTTGTGAACATATGTCACGTTGAAGTGCCGCTAGTATGTAGCTAATGCGGTGACCTCCAGGGCTGATCTGTGTGTGTGCAGAAATGCATGGCTGAATAAGAAGCTCTCCAGGGGTTGGAAGGACTGAAACCTCAGGCCATCGATGCACAGAGTTCCTGCAGAAATGGTACAGTCTTGTCTGAAGGGGATTGTGGGATATCTCAAGTGTGTATGTCCTTTGTCTGTCAGGTGAACTGTCATATGCCTGTTCTTACGGCTAGCAGAAGCGTAGCCGTCCTCAGGAAGCCTTTGTGCTGAGTTTGTGGTAGACGTAGGCGCAAAAGCTTCTGTTTTCTGTCGCTCCAGTTTGGTCAGGATGTGACTATACAAGGTGTTTCATTTTCTCTCCTGGAGCTGTTAAATTTCCGGAGGACAAAACACAGGAGAACCGGGTTTCAATTTTGTGTTGCGTAAGGTAGAAATGTTCAGGCAGAGAGACAGACGGCTGTCACGGGGTACAGCAGCAACACTTAACCCCTTTATACAGGAGACAGAGCACTCAACCGTAATTCATGATTGTACTGCCAGGGTGAAAATTACCCACTGATCCCACTGAAAGATGTCAAAACAGGATGTTAGAGGGCTTGTAGAAAGCAGCATACTTATAGTATGAAGATAAGATAGGTCTAAATGATTTTAAATGGTAATTTTGAAATGTAATGGGTTGCACCACTGACATTACCTGAGATGTAAAGTAAATAAGGCTTTTTATGAATGAATGTTGAAAAAACTGGTGCTCAGAATTCAGAGAAGGAAAGTTAGAATTTTGAGAAATAAAAACATTCAATTAAATGTATGTTTTTAACTGTGGGGAAATTGAATTGAATTCGAGATTTCCAATCGTGAGATATAAACTCAGAATTGTAAGATGTACAGTATGAATTCGAAAATTTGAGACATAAACAAAGAATTGCAACAAATCTTAATTGCAAGATGTCTGGATGTTAATACTCAGTTGTAAGTTTATAAGTCGCAATTGATTGAAAACGATTCAAATTCTGAGATATGAACGCACAGTCGCGGTTAGCTTTTTTATTTTATTCTGTGCTAGAAAAAAGAATTGCGAGAATTCAGAATTCTGAGAAAAACTAATTTGCTGCAGAGTTTATTAGAATTGTAAGAAAAAAAGCTATAAACTTATAAAGCTATAAAGAAATATATAAAAATAAAATATAAAATGTTGTAATTACTTTTTTATTCCAAATTTGAAATAGGTCAATCAGATGTGCATGAAAATGAGTCAAAAGAAAAAAATTACTTCTTTTTTAATAAATTAAAAACAAAGCAAGTATATATAACATAAAAATAGAGAATACTCGTTTTAGAAGGTCTTTGTTGCATAAAATAAAGCAAGTACATAAAAAAATAGAGAGTGCTACTATTAGAGGGTCGAGCGTAGAAGAGATGTGTTTTTAGCCATTTCTTGTAGATGGCAGATCATTATTATTATTAATAATTAACAATATTAAGTCATTCAGCATTAAGAATAATAATAATTTACAAATAAGCAAGATGTATAAAAAATAAGAAAAAAATGTTTGATAACTAATTAAATAAAATTCATGTTACATTTGCAAATGATAATGTTTAAAGCATAACCCCCATTTTAAAACTCACAACCTGCAAGTAAGCACTCTTTTACTCATTTTACATGCAAAGCCTGCTTAATTCAAAGCATCAAAGCAAATACAGAAAATGCTTTTGTGAATCTCGATTACGACCTTGAATAACATTAATAAAATGATCAAATCTGTGGTATGACCACAGCCTAATATTGAGATATACTGAAGCCACTGACATGAGCCGGCAGCGTGGTGGTGTAGCTGTCCTGAAGGAATCAATCTCAGCTTGGTGTCACTGATTCAGTAAGCTGCAGGCCTGTAGTGTACACTGTTACTACACTTAATTAAACAGACGCAAGAAACACTGGCAGTCAATATACTCCAAGACGTCTCCCTCAGTGCATGTACTCATCCCTGAGATGAAGATGTCAGCTTCAGGCTGAGAGGGTGGGCAGGACGTTTGCTGCGGGGCCAATCAGAGCCTCTGTTATTTTGAGATGTGACATTTAAGGAACTTTAAAGGCAAAAGAGAGAGAGAGAGAATTACAAAGCCAGAGGTGTTTATGATTTAATTGCATTCTGGAAAAACTAATTCATAAATGCAAATACAAGTCATGGTATGCAAATATACATTTTCTTTGCATTGCAGAAAGAAATTCATTGAAAACTCCACCCAAAAATTAAATGCTGGTCCAAAACTGACTTTCTTCAGAACACAACTGAAGATATCCATAATGAAATCTAAATAACTGGCTTATACAACTACCGTCGAAGCCCAAAAACGTAGTAAAGACATAATTTAAGTAGTCCGTATTTGATTTTAATCCACATATATAATAATTAAAATAAAGACTTTCAACAAATTTTTCACTTCTGCATCAATCTCCAACATGCATTTACAAAAGTATCTCATCTGAGAATGTGATTCATTCAAGCATTGACAAAATGGGATCATACTGCACTGGCATACTTACAGACTATTTCATATGCAAGCATTATATAATCATAGAATTTTACATTTCTTCTTGTTTTGCCATTGGTAGAGAAAGGCCACGGAATGGATCGGGCTCGATAAAAATGGTTAAAAGTCATTTTGGAGTAATTATAAAGGAAGAGACTTACAGATTTGAAGTAAGGTATATTGATTGGGGTCGGACGGAAAGGTTACTGCTGTCTATTATAATGCAAATAAGTTATTCAGATGTGTTCAGTGCCTCTATATGGATATTTAATGATCTCAGTGCTGTCATTGAATCAATCGGATTTACATTTGTTGAATTTCAGTGGTTGTTCTGAACAGTTTTAACCTGCTGTCAATGTTCTCATGGCTTCAAGGCTTCAAATCAGTTTATTTCATTCATTCACATATATTGTTTATATATATATATATATATATATATATATATATATATATATATATATATATATATATATATATATATATATCCCCCTTTGGAGTCAATAAAGTATGACTCCAATAAAGTATGTATTCGTTTTAATTAATAAGAAAAGTGTTGGTCTTAATTCTAAGAAAAGGCTTGTTTGCTTGCAGGAGCCACTTGGTTAAATACTTTGTTATTTAATGCAGTGAAATTAATTCGACACCTTTTCTACAGCTTTAAATAGCTCGTATTACAATTTACATAACCATTCGTCTTATCAGGCCTGTCGGCGAGACAGTGACAGCGGCTCCCTGTGGACTGCAGCCAGAGGACAGCAGGTCTGATGCCGTCCGGTGTGCTCAGGTGGAGACACTGTGTCTGGAGTTACACAAGAACTGTACAAGCCGTGTCGTCTTACCTGCATACTCTCATCACTCAATCATGGATTTTTTTTCCCTGCATAATGCTGCAGTTATGGCATTTCTAGCAGGAACTAATTGGTCAGACCATGACCACTACAGACAAACATATAGGTAATTTTGTGGCTATGTTAGAAATGCAGAACTATATATAATATATATGCCAACAACGTTTTTGTGTACCTTACTGCAGGTTTCAAAGCAGTGTCTGAGTGGCGCTAAAACACGGGTCCATTACGTGAACCCTAGCATATTTTTATTATGTTGATATAGGTATGCTGGAAATATGCCCTACACCAAATCCAACCCTATAGAGTTAACAAATGCAATACTGATATAAAAACGCATTTGTTGATACAACCGTGCCATTTCAACGTGCAGATTTGAACTGTTTCGTGGAACCATAGTTCGAGTTGTTGGAGTTTTACTGCCTCTAGTGTTCATTTCTTTTGTAAACTGCAGTGGTATGTACTCGTTAGTACGTATGTCGTGTCTCTTGAGAAAGTGCACCAAGGTACGTTGATGCCATAAGTCCAGGTAGGTATTTAAATGTAGGCCTATACGTATTTACAAACATACATAAATAAGTCACCTCAGCAATAAAGCACAAGCACCGCGCATCGCGTCTCTTCAGGCGGTCGGGCAGACTGCTGGTTTATGTGCGCGTGGGTTAGCGGTGCCCCGGGGACTGGGTGTTTGTCTGAAGCTATGGCACTGTGGGACATTCCTGTATTCTAGCTGACAGGTGCCTGCCTGACAGTGACGGATGCTGATGTTATGACAGCCTCCATTTGCTATGACTGCACTGTGTAGTGCTAAAGCTTAGAATACGAACTGTGAGAGAGGAGAAGAGAAGCTGGCATCTGTACAGACAGACGCTGTAAACAGATTATGATGGCTGCACTGCAGCTCTCGCTCTCCGCTTATCCCACAATTCCTTGCACCGTCCTCTCTCAGCTGCAATGCTTTCCAAGGCTGCATCTGAAACCGAAGGCTGCCTTGAT